>NW_015662005.1:286582-290035 GCF_001515625.1 Sinocyclocheilus rhinocerous | reverse complement strand
TACCTGAAAACTAATGTTAGACCTACCCTGAAAAAAACCTCTGAAAAATCACTGTTTATTTTATTTGTATCTTTACTCTATTGTATTTATTTGTGCTGTTGCTTGTAGTTAGATAGATTATTCTTATTTTCTTTATTTTTATTTGACAGTATAGTTTTTGCCTAAACATAGCACATACCGAACCATACCGAAACCGTGACTCTAAAACCATAATACAAACCGAACCGTGAGTAAACTGAACCGTTCCACCCCTAGTAGCAACATCCTTGAAGTCTGAATGTCATGTGCATTTACCTCACTGAGTGTGTGTGTGTGTGTGTGTGTTGTAATAGTGCATCATCTTTCTCCTCTTCTGATGTTCCAGAGGACTGAGACGCTGTGGAATGTAAACACATGAGCAAAATAAACTGCTATTATCGAAAGTAGCTGGTGTGTTTGTGCGTGCATATGAGTAAAGAGACGCTGGATGTTGCCAAGTCGGCAATAGTAGTGCTTCAGTTCAAATGTATCTAAATGTATCAGCTGGAAGATTGCAAGCTTCGTCTGAACTCCCACTGGTAGTCACCATATTTGCATAAAGTTCATACTCAACTTTGTCAAATCCTTTCTGTTATTAATGTCACCTTTTTAGCAAGTGTGAATTGCCCTTAAGAGAGTATGTGTCGTGTGGAGGGTAACATTTCTGCAGCACTTGCACAGATCAACCTTGAATGACTCAATATTGAATGACTAAATTATTGCAAAATAATCTGATGGAACCTTTGAAATACTCAAATTAGCTCTAAAGTTTCTTAAAATGCTTAGTTATCAGATTTAGTGAGAGTGTGGACCGTTTCCAGATTAATCTTGCTTAAAATGTAAGCTGCCATTTAGTAGTAAAGCGTGAGAATGTTTGGGGAGTGAAAGTGCGCCACTCTTTTGAACAGCTGGGGAACATAACGTCATGGAAAACTCAAAAGAAAAAGCGTATCGGTTCGTAGCAAGTTCAACAGGAAGTTGAGGTTGTTCCTGCCAAGGTCATGACCCAGGAAGTACATTACTTCAGATAAGGGCTGGTGGGAATTCAGCCATTGTGGCAGTGTCACGAGAAGAGAGGATGTGGATAGTATGAACTGTGTGTGTGAGATGGATGGTGTGAAGGAAAGCTAAGCTAAATAAAGGCAGACATTGGATTCTCTGTTCTCTTCCTCTATATCTTGGACTCAGAATAGTGATGTATGCTCATTGCTTGAAACAACATTTCATGCTAGTTTTCAAACCAAAGTATTTGTCTCAAGTTAAACAGATAATGGGATTTGCATGTTAAAATAGCACCTTTCTCTCAAAAATGTGAGACACTTAAACTACTGTTCAAAAGTTAGGGGTGGTAGGAATTACTCTCTTATGCTTATCATGGCTGCATTTATTTTTATCACAAATACAGTAAAAAACATTACTGTGGTAAAACATTATTACAATAAAAATTTCTTATAATAAATAAATAAATAATCAATCCATGGTTCTTCAGAAATTATTCTAATAAAGTGATTTAATGCTTAAGAAACATTTATTATTATCAATGTTAAAAACAGTTGTGATGCTGAATATTTTTTTTCATGGTTCTAGAAAAGGCAGCATTTAAAAGAAAAACAATTACTTTTAATACAAATCTTTTGTAACATTATAAATGCCTTCAAACTTTGACCAATGTAATGCATACTTGCTGATTACAAGTATTAATTTATTGGGGGGAAAAAGATGACTGTTGTTAATGTCTCTATTGTTCTAGTCCCTATTAGATGCGATTTCAAGCCTGTTTTTATTGTTCGCCATGTTTAGCAATGTAAATAGAATAATCTTCATCAGTCTGCATGATTTGATGTTTTCAATAAGTGTTTACATGAACAACAGAAGATAATGATCAAAAATCAACTTAGAATGCTAGAAAACCGTGTTTACATGAAATTTCAATATTCTCTGGTTTTTTATTTATTTACCTGATTAAAGAACAAAACTGAAGGGATTTACATGATCATAGTGATGCTTAGCAAACACCACTAGCAGTCTCACAATGCTAAAAGCCTAATCGCTCTCAGATATCTTCTTGCATGAGATGCTCCACCGCTAATATGGTAGCCTGACCTCTCTCTCTCTCTCTCTCTTTCTCTCTCTCTCTCTCACTTTGAAACTGAGACGTTGATGACTCTGGTGTGTTTTCTTTCCTTGTCTCTCTGTTCTTTTTCTTGCTCCTTTCTTTCTCTCTCTTTCAGTTCTCTGTTCCACCCTTTTTTAATTTCTCCTGCTACATCAAAGCACAGGCTGGTGTGTAGGCGGTTAAATATGGGCCCAATGTCAACAAGCTCTCTACTTTTTTCACTTCTCCTTCTCTTTTTCTTCTTCTTCCGAGACCTGGAGGACATGCCCTCCAGCACAAACATTATGTACTTTTCTTTTTTTCCCCCCCAGTAAAACATCCCTTTCAGTCTTTTCATTTAGAAAAAAAAGTCACTTTCTTGTCACCATGTCATGGGAAACTAACTGGGTTCATTACCATCAGTTGAACTCTAATTCAAACCTGCACTTACAGAGTCAAATCACAGAAACGTCTTATGATGCCACAGAATGTCTTTGAAAACATACCCATGCTGTCTAGATAGGCAGTGCAGCAGGTTTCGAGACAAAGCCATAATTAGAAGCCATAATTAGAAGGGAATTTACAGTACTGACTCATTATAAATCATCTATTAGTACCAGATATTCCTGCAAGCTTAGAGATGTCACAGTTTTTCTTTATCATGGATTCTAGGCTGACTTAATAAAGCTGTCTGGAGATATAAGAGGAGGATGAGACCCAGACGCAGGGAGGACTGAGGAGAGGTCTGGAGCACACCTGGTTTACACACACATAGCTCTCTAGTGTGGGTTCTGATAACTTCCATTTGTTCAGTTTCCATTTGATTTCTTTTTAAATAAGGAAAATATGTTGTAAAAGATAGAAAAAGCAAGGGGGAGGGACTGTAAAATGGCACAGGAAAAGACATCAAAGCAACAGTTCTTGTGTGACGTGGCCCTGGCCAGTGGAGACTCATTGGGGAGCGGATTCAGCTGAATGAACAAATTACACCTGTCGAGTTGATGCTGTCAAGAGCATTTTTCAGTATGTCTAAACTTCTGTTTTTGTGTTTGGATACATGTTTGAGTCTATACAGTGGCAACAAAATATTTTTAGGCCACACTTAAAAAAGTATGACTTTCATTTCATTACCAAAAAAAAAGGTGTATTTTTAACATTTTTGCTGGTGATTTTTAATGATTTTGAGCTTCAAGTTCACTCAGGTGTCTTGAAAGAATAACCATACAGTGTATGATGTTCCACTAGCGTGGAACAACCAGTCTTATAAGTTTGTAGGAGGTTTTGTTAGGTTTTGATTTGTTAAAACTGGTGTGTGTGTGCGTATTCATTAAAACTGGTTT
>NW_015662005.1:280905-286220 GCF_001515625.1 Sinocyclocheilus rhinocerous | reverse complement strand
AAAACTGGTTTGTGTGTATATATATATATATATATATATATATATATATATATATGCTTCTTATATATTATTATATAAAATATTAATTGTTTTTTTAACATTTTCTTTGTAATGCAGTGACATTTATTTTCAGGTGTGACCAAACACCATGTTTTTTGTCTTACTTTTTAGTTTTAACTAGCCACAATAAGTGACAATCAATGGAACGTTATATGTCCGTTGCCCCGCTCACAGTAAAATCTCATTGGACCACATTCTGACTCAACATAACTCTACATTTAACATCAAATATTTTCTAATTGACTGTAATCGGCACATCGAGTAGCAGTTTCACAGTCAGTGTGGCTCCTGTGTAGGTGTTTTTAGGGCCACTATGTATGTATGTTAAAGGGAAAATCACAGCAAAATACTGTGTTAAATGAATGCCTGGGTTGATTATGCACACTTTGTGTCTACAAAGAGAATTAGGGGTTAAAAGGTGCCAGGAGGGGCAGCTTTTCCCCCAAGCCTTGTGCAGTAGAGCATTTAAGCCTTGTTGTAAAGCGCTCTCACACACACATTATGGTTTAGAGCACATGCTTATAATGCCGGCCTATAGTCCAGAGATCATGTCTCAGAGTAATAATCATTACACTCACAGCCTGTGCCTGGTTTTTGCTGCAAACCCACAGGTGAGTGTGATGATTGTAATCTCTAATCTCTATTGTTTATCTGACGTGCTGTTTGTTTCTCTCAGATTACGAGGGTGTTTAGAACTCCATGATTTTGGTATTATTATTCCACACTAATTATGGGTGTGTGTTTTAGAGAGTAAAAGCATTAACAAATGTGATCGTTAGAGAGCGTGATTAGCCTGTTTGACCACTGTTGTTGTGTATGTGGTGTCATTAGTGTGTGGGTGCGTGTGTGGAGGTGTGTGAGGAAGATCAGCAGATGATTGGTGTATTTTTGTACGCTGTGGTCTCTTTGCTACACCGATGATGACAAAGGCCCTCATGCGGATCAAGAATGTCTGAATGAACAAAGACCATTCGGCATTTCTTCTCGCTTTTGTGCACATCTGCATGTGTCCGTGTGTGTATGTGAATGTTTTGTGTTTGGTTATTTGGTCTGGCAGGTAAATGTCACGCATGGGAGTGTTGCTTAGCTACAAAAATCAAATGCCATTAGCCCAATGAGAGTGAGAGCGTGCTTCACATTCCTGACAAATAACATGTTCACAACACAGCGCCACTCATCTGCATATATGCACACTTCCTGTTTCCTTTTCATTTCACCAAATAATTAAAAAAGCAAATGGTGTGTCTCTTTGAACTCTTTATTGATGATGTTCCGAGTGCTTATGGAGGACTCAAGCTTTGTCACTCTGTTTCTGACTCTGGTTTTAGACAATGTTTATGGATTTTTACTGCGTTCACCTCTTGTTGGAATTACAGTAATTAAGAGATAACTCATTTTTTTCAGATTTTACTCTGAACTGTTCACAAGTAATTTTTGTGGCAGTTTTCATAACACCAGAATGGATCCATTGTGGCTTCGTTCTTGATTTCTTAATCATAATATTAAATCACCACTACACACCACTTCCGTTCACACAGATTGCATTTAGTTTTGCATTCCATTGTGCTGCTTTTCCATAGTTTTTCTTTGTAAACATGCACTAGATGGAAGTGTTTGACTTGTGTCATTGCACTCTCGTCTCGCGCCTGAAACAACAATCATAAAAAGACACTCAGGTTCAAAGAAACTCAATGTTGTTGTTTTTATTCCACTACGGTGTGTCTCATGTTTTTAAATCCAAAAATGCGTTCTGTGAGAATGCATCCTACGAAAGCAGACCAGCTGACATCATTATGATATCTATGATGTGTAGAGGTAGCTAGTGATGTCACAAATGTGTTCTCGTAAAACTCCATGTTTAGGACTTTTAATTGTGAACGAGTTTTACAACTTGGAAAGTCCACCAAAATTAATTTGCATTATTACATGGTGCCTTGAGTTGCTATTTTCTGTGTGTAAAGGCAGTGATTGTCTAATTTTTTCTAGATACTTATCTATAAGAACAGATGTGATGTGTTGGTATGCTTTGGTATTATCGTTACTCAGTTTCTTTAAAATCCTCATAATAATCCAATGATTAAACATTGATTATATAGTAGCAATGCTGCTCAGAGGTGGCATAAATACATTTACACCGCAATTACAACTGTATACTTTGATACTAGTGGCTGAGGTGGGTCTGAGCAGGCATAATTTAATAGGGCTTTAATGCAGCATTGCGTTTTTACACTGAATTTTGCGCAGGCATTGAGTAGCCTTAACTTGGCTGTGTAAAGACACCTTTAGACACAATATGTAAAGTTATTGTGAGCATTTTCGCTCCGTTAATGAAATAGTTCTGAATGAAGCTGAAGCGAAATTAACAGATTTGTGTCGCTGACAAATGCTGCAAACAGAGAAATGTCAGGGTGTTGTTAAACTAAATATCGGCACTTGGAACACCGCTCAGCCAATCAGATTACAGGACCGGAACTAGCTGTTGTATATTAGAAAACTTGATGAAAAAAGGGTTTACAGATGTTTCTGTTTGTTTTATTCCTAAAGTGTGCCAACAAAACCAAAACTGCCTTTGGGTCTGCTTCAAAGCTTTCAATCCTCTCTATTGCTCACCTGGGCTGTATTTATTTGATTAAAAATACAGTAAAAACAGTAATATTGTGAAATATTATTATGGTTTAAAAGAACTGTTTTCTGTTTTAATGCATTTTAACATGTTATTGTTTGACAAAACTGAATTTTCAGTAGTCATTACCCCAGTCTTTAGAGTCACACGATCCTTCAGATATCATTCTCATATGCTGATATGGTGCTTAAGAAACATTATTATTATCAATGTTGAAACAGTTGTGCTGCTCAGTATTTACATTGAATAAATTTTAAATGTATGAATTTCGCTAAATGCTAATGCTTGAATACAGACACAACAGAGAGTGAGATATCAAGACACAATTTATTTATTTTGTTATTTTATGTGTTAGCATGTTGCAATACTGTTGTACTGTATGACTACATGCAAGTCTGCAAATTGAGATTTGTGGGCTGTTAATGATAAAGACAGCAAAGCTCATCGCAGATTAACCTATCATTCATTTGACAATTTTCAAATAATTGTGTCCACAATTGGGCCTTGACTACAGACAATTTCTGTTTGCAATTTTTTTTTATATAATTTTGAATAAATATGCTGATTTCAATTCTATCATTTTCTATACATCTCATTTGTGCTCATTAAATGTGTTTATTTCAGCTTGATATGAAAAACCTGTATCTTATTTCTGTGTCTTTACAGTCACCAAGAGAGCGAGTTACAAGGGGCTGTTAAGCAAACAGAGAGTGAAATTTGCAGATCTGTGCGGTTCTGCGTGTGACGTGGGAGAGATTCTGGGGTTGTTTTGTTGACTCATCCCTCTGCCTCCAGTGCGAGTGTTTGAATGTGTGTGTGTGCGAGTGCATGTATGCCTGTGGCATCTCTTCACCTCTGTAAGTGTCAGGCTGTCTGAATGATCAGCTTTATGAGACCTGACCTTTAAATACAAGAATCTGAGCAGCCCCCCTGCACTTAGTAGAATTTATTTAATATTTTCAAGTTCATGTTTGTTCATGAATGATCTAGTTTATACAATGAATTAGTTTGTTCAAGCATGCACTTGGAATGCATGTATATATATATATATATATATATATAAAATTGTTTCAGCAATTGATATAAAGTTGAAATAAAATAAAATATTAGATGAAAAACTTGGTTTAAGTTGATGTACTAAATTTACTAAATCTAAAACTTAAATGAAAATGAAATTAAGTACGAAAAATAGAAGTATAGAAAACTAATGATAAAGACAAAAGCAGATTAACAAAATTACAATTAAAAATAAAAGTTAATTCAAAATATAAAAAAAATATATATATAATAGTATATGATTAATACTAAAATAACATTGCATCATGGCTGGAATGCTATAATGACCAATCAGCATCTTTTATAAGATGTTTTAACATTATCTTAATCATAACAAAATATTCTGTCCTCTTTGTCTGACTCAATTGATGTGCTGTTTGGGAAATGCCCTGCATACGCACACACACGCACACACACACTGACAAATATACTCAGATGCTCTTAAAATGACTAATCATATCCGAGTCACTTTGTGTGTTGGTTTGGATGTGCGCATAAATAAGTGTATCAGTGTGTGCTGTTCAGTGATTTGGTTGAGTTGGTCAGTCAGACAGACTGTTCAATCTTTCGTCTAGACACCACTGGCTCATTCACTCATTCTTTTATTGATTATTTCTTAGATTAAAACTTTTGGACAGTGTTTGTGTCCAAGAGAGTGAGCAGACACTATTACACATCTGGAAAAACCACCAAACAGAGGAACATTCTGTAGCTCAGAGGTTACTCTTTTATAGCTTTTTTAGAGAATTAACAGTGTTTACAGTTATGCTTCATTGAAGTATTAAATTAGTCTCAGAGGCTCTCTAAAATTCAAGATAAATGAAAGTACTAAAAATGTTTAAAAACAATATGATTCGGATCATTTGATTTTGTAAGTACTAGATGAGAATTGTTTGAGTTTATATTGATAATCTATATTTAAATTGAAATCTATTGCATTTGGTAGAAGATATTAGGTATCATGGCAAATCCAAGCACAACTGAGACTTGAAACTATAGTGGTAACATGGAATATTTTACTTGTATTTATTCATTTTATAGTTTTTAGAATCGGTGGCAGCTGAACTCTACAGAAAGTGTCCACAAAATTTTAACTCTTGTCATTTACACCATTATACATATCACCTGCCTCTTGCATGATCCTTACTTAAATATTTTGATTAATTTGATTATATTTTCAGCTACCAATAGGAGTGTGGGTGTATTATTGACATGTCAAAGTCTAGACCCTGAATATAAGACGACTGCGTTTTTTCAGATGTATTTCCAAGAAAAAAACATCGTCTTATATTCGGGCCAATACGGTAATATGTAGTGTGTAACACATTTAATCCATTTAAATCACATTGCCACGGACCGTGTGGAGAGATGAGGTGAGGACTCAAAGATGCAGTAATCGGGCTCTTTATTAAAGGGTTAGTTCACCCAAAAATGAAAATTAGGCTGTGTTTTACTCACCCCCGAGGCACCCTAGGTGTATATGACTTTCTTCTTTCAGACGAATCCAGTCGGAGTTATATAAAAAATTGTCCTGGCTATTCCAAGCTCTATCATTGCAGTCAGCAGGTGTTGCAGT
>NW_015662005.1:247511-280484 GCF_001515625.1 Sinocyclocheilus rhinocerous | reverse complement strand
CCTTCCATAAAAAAAAGTGTCTCACACGGCTCCGGGGGGTGAACAAAGGCCTCCTGTAGCGAATCGATGCGTTTTTGTAAGAAAAATATCCATATTCAAAACGGAATAATCACTTTAATCTAGCTTGCGCTCACTGTTGTAAACAGTTGCAAACGTTGGTTTTCACGAGACTCACCAGCACATGCGCAGCGCTGAACTCATACGTCATCCGCCCGGAGCTGCTTCCGTGTACAACTGTTGGCTCAAGCTAGATTAAAGTGATTATTCCGTTTTGAATATGGATATTTTTCTTACAAAAACGCATCGATTTGCTACAGGAGGCCTTTGTTCACCCCCCGGAGCCGTGTGAGACACTTTTTTTTTTATGGATGGGTGCTTTTTATTTCACTTCTTTGGGACTGAAGCACTGCAACACCTGCTGACTGCAATGATAGAGCTTGGAAGAGTCAGGACAATTTTTAATATAACTCCGATTGGATTCATCTGAAAGAAGAATGTCATATACATCTAGGATGCCTCTGGGGTGAGTAAAACACAGCCTAATTTTAATTTTTGGGTGAACTAACCGCACCAAACAAAAAAAATCAACATTGTATTTGGTCCGGACCAAAGCAAGTGAATTAGCGGACTTTCCTGGTGTGAATACACCCTAAAACAAGGAGCACACAGACACATTAGACCATATACGACAACGAAGAAGCACAGGACTGCAAACACAAGGAGAATGAATAGGGAGCAAATGAGGAGGGTAATGAGGGAGACACAGGTGAACCCACTGAAACAATAACGAGGTCACAAGATGGGCGGGGTCAGACAATAGACAGGAGAGAGCACATGACACCAAACAAACACAACACAAGCAATGTGCTCACAGAAAACACAGTGTCATCTGGTGGCCATCATGGGCACACCAGCTGAAGACTGTGACACATTTTCTTATTTCAGTCCATTCCACAGATTTATGTACAATTTCCCCCAAAATAGCACAGTAAATGCAGAAAAACTGATGACTGAAAGATTGAATATATATTTAATGTATATGGTCATATATTTCATGTGTTGCAGTCTGAGTGGGAGAGAGAGAAATCCCCATTTCCTGTTGACACAGGTGTGCGGTCAGGTCTGTGTGTCCTCATACAACAGTTTGGTGCTTTCTTTATTGTCTGTGTTAATTTTGGTAGAGTTACCTTGACAACGGGACTTTCCCACCCTGAACAAAGTGTGTTATGTTAGCATCTAAATCCAGCTTGCTGACCATGGGCGGCCCTGAACCTCTGTCTGATCTGTTTATGAAGACGAGAGAGAGAGAGAGAGAGAAGAATCAACCAACTGGAAAAACTAGAATTAGCAATTAAATATAACCAAAACCCATTAGATTTCCCAATAACTGATAAATAACTTAAAGAAAAAATCTAAAACCTCCAACTCAAAAAAGCATCTGGACATGATGGGATATTAAACGAAATGATAAAACACACAAGCAGTAAATTCCAACTGGCCATTCTAAAACTATTCAATGTGCTTCTGAGTGTAGGTTACTTCCCTGACATCTGGAATCAAGGCTTGATAACACCAATCTTTAAAAACGGAGATAAATTTGATCCTAACAACTACAGAGGCATCTGTGTGAGCAGCAACCTGGGAAAGTTATTCTGTAGCATAATAAATGCTCGACTATTAGACTTCATCACCACACACAATGTACTGAGCAGAAGCCAAATCGGATTTTTACCAAATTACCGTACATCTGATCACATCTATACATTACATACTCTAATTCTAATTCTACAAATTTATTGAAAGCGTAAAATATATGCATGCTTTATTGACTTTAAAAAAGCTTTTGACTCAATTTGGCACCAAGGACTATTCTACAAACTTATTGAAAGTGGCATAGGAGGTAAAACCTATGACCTTATCAAATCAATGTACACTGAAAGTAAATGTGGCGTAAAAATCAGAAAATTGAAATTGAAATTGAGAGAGAGAGAGAGAGAGAGAGAGAGAAACTGAAGAAGATAGATTCAGGTTAGTGAACCATATCTGCAGGTACAGGACTGACTGACTACCCAGCGGGCATGGCAGATGTTTCCTCTTTATATCTACAGAACGGTGAAGCACAAACACATGAACAGACACAAAGTCTTGCACTGCGCAGATACAGAACAGGCTCTGATAATGAATAAGTGCCGCAGCATACCGCCCATATTTTCACTAACAGGTAATGAATGCATTGCCATGAAACACAAACTTGCCGGTTTAACTTACTCTCAGACACTTTGTTTAGAGCTGAAAAGAGTCCTTAGACTATCAGCACGTATATGAAAGAGTATTATTTCTGTGAATGGGGTCAGTCTCACCTCAAACCAAAACATCCTAAAGCTGACAAACTGAGGCAGTGGGCTTTGTTATCATAGCGCAGGTATGACCACACTCTCTGACCTTATTTAGAAGAACCCAATTGCTCTAAGCAAGATTAGCTCAGAATTCACTCACATAGTCTCATGTGAAGGCCAGACATGCATCATGTGTGGTCAGATGTAAGTTCTCTGTCACCCTTGCTCAAACACACACACATATTCCTTGCTGTTCATTCCTTCTCTTAGCACATCAGTGTTGACGCTTTTTCTATCACTCATAAGAACCTGCAGTCAAGCTAAGTGTACATTCGCAGTGTGTTTGTGGTTGACATGTGCTCTTCTTCAATGAATAGAGGAGACAGCCTGCTGCGACTAATTAGCTTCTAAGCATTGGCTGGATAATGATGCACTTGTGAAGTGACGCTTTTAGCAGGGCAAGTGGCGCCACCGCCATCCCTGACACCCAGAGGGCAGGAAGTGGGAAGAAAAGCATGGGAGAGCAAGGTAAAGGAGATGTAAAAGCGTGAATATTATGTATTTACAGTACAGTTGTAAGCCAGCATGTCAGGGCTCTGGCCTTTAGGTGCGCACATGTTCAAGATATGTTGAGCCATGGTGCTCTTGCAGGAAACGGGTTCGAATATATACTTGATCTTCCATAGGTTTTTCCATAGGGATGTCAGTATAACAGTCAGTATTAGACATTTTATTTTAGACTCCGGTTTCAGCTTGTTTTTGGATTTTGATTACTTTTCCTGTCTTTTACTTTTTTACTTTTCCGGAAATGTTAAAATCTTGATGTTTAAATGTTTGAAAGTGAAGGAATTTAAGACATAAATTTTAGTATTGTAACTTGTTTTGTAAACTAAAATAATTATTATAATTATCAAATATTCATTGTCTATTTTGCAGTACAGTTATAAATCACAACAGTAATATGTCTGTCTTCATTTTTATAAAATTGTTAAAACAATAATAATAATAATTATTAACATAATAATATTTTAAATAAAAAAATAATGCAATATATGACAATAACAATATTACATAAAATGAAATAACACAAAAATATTATAATTATAATTATTATTATTTGAGGTTCGTGTCCATTTTAAAGTCCAGATACAAAGTTAAAAAAAAACACTTTTCAAATAAAACTAATTATTGGCTTATTGGTATCGTCCGGAATTGAATGTCAGCACGTCCCTAGTTTTCACATCTCTTGTCATCTCTGACATCAGGAACATCACATGAATGCTAAATGCTTTGCAAACTGGGCCATGCTGTATTCCATCTGCCTCTGTTGCCTCGGTGACATCTCCTTAGGAACAGGTTGCCCCCTACAGCCCATAGCAGAGCGTGCAGCCCGAATCCCAGCCTCTGAAAACAGAAACATAATGATACGGGCCGCATGTGGAATCCGAGTCTTTCTCAGGAGTGGGTTCACACACTCCCCATACGCACGGAGATGTGTGTGGTGACAGGCTTTTGTTTGATGTAATGGCTCTGTCTTGTTGTGGTTAGTGTATGTGTGAGAGAAAATAATGCTGGGTGGGGATGTGGTTTGAAGCACTGTGTGTGTGTTTGCCAGTGAAAAAAAGTTTGTGCATACTAAAGGATTGCCATTCAGTCAGAGCATGTATGGTCCAGAAGGCTTTACTTGGTTTTTCCAGTTCTGCATTGTTATTTTACAGTTTTTGAACACCTCTAGCTCAAGATAAGAGCAGAAGTGTGTGTTTGTGTGTATTGAAGCTTCGGTTTATATATAGCGAAGTTCTAGCATAGGGTGTGTCTTCTTCATTCCTCCAATGCTGATTCTGTGTGTTATACTTCGAACTATCACAAATCCAGCTATGCGTTTTATAATTATTAGAGCTGCTACAGTTACAAACTTTAAAGTTATTGACAGGAACATCCATCTGGATCAATTCACTCGGCAGGTTTGATTTCCCATCATCCTCTCCATTGGTACTTGTATTACAAAATGGCTTGTACAGGGCTAACTAGATTCTCGCTATGTGGTTTTTAAGGAGTTCTGAGTGGATGCTAAAGTGCTACTTTGCTGTTGCTTAAGTTTTATAGTGAGTTTCTAGTCGGTTGCTAGGATATTCTAGGTGGCTCCAGACAAAAATTGCGTGTCAAATCTAGGGGCTTGCGATATTTATCGTCTACAATAATATTATAATTGTTGTTTAAACGATGTGTGAGTGACTTTATCAAGTATGTCACTGACTTTGCAAAAAAGCAAACAAAAACACGTCTTGAAGACCAAAATCATTCACTGCGTGATGAAGCCTAATGCAATTATAATGCCCATATAATTCAAGTTATGAAAGCAAAAATTATCCCTAAATGGATTTTTGTTTTTTTATATTTATAAGATATGATATAGGTTATGTAATATCACACAAGCAAGAGTGACGTTTTCCCGAATATTAGCATATGTGTCCGATCGTGAATGTGATATTGATTTTATATAACAAACAAGAAGTTGAGTGAACATTTTGCCAACAAACAAAGCTGGAGCAGAATATTTGCACATCTTAGAGCAACACTATGGTGTTTTGTTCCTGAATGAATTCGTTTTTGAACAAATCATTTGGGTCAACGATTCAATGATCCATTCATAAAGACAGTCACTTGCTTCATTTCTAAACGAATCAGCCTTTTTGAACGATTAAATGAATCACTCATTAAGGCACTATCCGCCACCTACTGGCAGTTGTAGTATCATATTTATTTATCCATGACAGGACTAAACCAGTCAAGGTGTCAGCACAAAAACACACTCAGCAAAATTTTAATTATCGTTATTGAAAAAAATCCCCAAAAATAGAGATATCATTTTTTGTCAATATCGCACACAAATCACTTTTAAAAGTAACAGCACACCTCTCCTCATCAAGACATGTGATCTGAGGAATCATTCAAGTCCATATTACAAATAGTGAGAGACAAATATCTTAGAGGTTTGTTCAAATAACACTAAGTCTAACACTAGTATGAGCAGCAGTAACAGCGATGGCTTTCTTAGCAAGCACCACTAATTAGTCTTTGCAGCTGAAAAGCAACAGTGCAGTATGTGCCTGTTGTAATGAAGGTTAAAAAAAAGCCGACACAGCGATCTGTCGTTATGGTCAAGCCACTCAGGGAGAGTGTTATGATTGGACATTCCACGCATAGCTTCTCTCACTAGGGTTGGAGGAGCGAACTAGAAGCACTCTCACTCCTGGACGAACAAACGAACGAAAAGCCCAACTATCCATTCTTACTGTAGCCTCCTTCTAAAACAAACACCCATTCTCTCGCCGCAAAGATAGCTTTGGAAAAAGATACGTACCTAAGCCCTAAAGACAACTGTGTTTGCAATAGAAACCCAATTACAGGCCATTAAGTTTTTTTTGTGGAGATCACCCACCTCGTGTTGTCATTTGTTGATTCAGGCAGACTTACAGGTATAGAACCAGTTACTTTCCATACAAAGGTGAAAAAAAAAACACAGCAATGCAGAGCTCAAGACTCTGGGAGGGACAAACGTGGCTGTCGCTGTGAAGAGGAAAGCATGCTGTAATTTACTGCTCTTGTGCCCCCCTCAAGATCCCTTCATTGGTGATAAATCCCATGAACAGAATCCTGAGCGAGGTATCAGTGTGCCCCAGCGATTATTTTCTTACACCACAGGCCACAATGATTAATATGTTCTGCAGAGAGTGTTCCAGAAGAGACACTCCTGAAAGATTTAACGCACTGTTTGTTCTCTTAGCACATTTGATTCTTACTGGCTAATTCTGTGTATCTTCTTAAAATTGCAAACTATGCAAAGGTCAGAAGATTTATGTATTTAATGCATTCATGTTTTCAATACATTAGTAGGGATGCACAATATATCAGTACGATATGTGTTATTTAATCGGTATTGGTTATTATAGGATATTTATAGTGTTCAAAGGTTAAGGGTTGGTAAGATTTTTTGTTTTTGAAACAAGTCTCTTATGCTCACCAAGGTTGCATATATTTGATCAAAAATACAGTAAAAACTGTAGTATTGTGAAATATTATGAGTTTAAAATAATTGTTTCCAATTTTAATATATTTTAAAAATGTAATTTATTCTTGTTTTATCTTTTAACATTGTAAATTTGATTATGCTTGTACTCATTTCCCGTATTTTTACATTTAGATTACCTTTGTACTCATCTTATGCTTCCTTAAAGTTGATCTTTAAGAATACTTATGTTAATAACACTTTTTTAAAATGAATATCTATTTTCATGCTGTATATTATAATGTTATGACACCTAAATTCACTTGTAGCATTTAAAATGATTTATTTTTGTTCTTAGATTTTTTTTACATTTGTTTGGACAATATAGTAGCAAATTTTAATATCAGTTGCTAGATTTTGTTGTTAATTTTGATCCAGTAATATGTCCTACTTCTCTAAATCACATCGTGCTTGTGCTTGAATAACCTCTACATAGAGATTGAGAGGGTAAATAGCAGATGAGAATGTTGTTAGTGGCAAAGACTCATGGGAAACCTGCAGCTCACCTTCTTAAATGACAAATCAATAACTCTTGTCTGCCTCAGAGTCTCATGTGTATTTTATCTGAGCTGGAGTTTAAATGGGTGAAGGCTCGATTTATTATTTAAAGGCTCCATATTTTTGATGTACTGTACTGCTAACAAGCAGTTGAGCTCTGCCCAGGTGAGTCGCAATGTAAATGTGTACTTGTTTAGTGATCGCTTTTAGAGGCATTTATCGGTGTGCCTTGACAGATGTCACTGGCAATGCCCTATGGGGTATTAAGGGGTCTTGATTGTGTTTGCTTTAAATAGAACCTTCTGAGAATCACCTGGAGTTCTGGGAATTCAGCCTTTATCATACAGGTATTACAGAGTAGCAGATTGGAGGCCAGTTTTTGCCCAGTCAACACATCACTTCACTGGGTTAATTGTAAAATCCATAGATGAGGCATAGCTGCAAAACTGATTGACTAGTAGGAATGTAAACTCATTAGGCTAATGGTTTCATAGGCTGACTTGACATATTCATAGTGCTGTGCATGCCGACAACACACGCAAAGATCATTGAAGTTTTCGGAGGAATGTCAGTGTTTGGACAAGTGTATGTGATATTTTAAGAGATAGGAAATACATTTAGCAAGCATTTATATAAGGGAGTAATAGTAGAGCCTTGCCTGGTGGTTAGCGTGCATGCTAAAAATACAATGAGCTGTAGTTCAGTATGCCTTTCCCCCATCATTTCCTGTTCTTTCGGTTTAAAAATGTAGCCACTATTCTAGTCTTCAGTGTCACATGATCCTTCAGAAATCATTCTAATATGCTGATTTTGTGCTCAAGAAGCTATTTTTTTTATTATTATCAATGTTAAAAATAGTTTTGCTGCTTAATATTTTTTGTAGAAACGGGCATATATTATTTCTCAGGATTCTTTGATAAATGTAAATTTTGATCAGTTTAATGCATCCTTGCTAAATAAATGTATTAATATGCATTTCTTAAAAAAAAGTTCTACTGACTGCAAACTTTTGAACTGTAGTATACTGTGTGAGAAAGCAAGTGATATTTTAAAGACAAAAGGTGGTTTCCTATATTAAATTAGCTTTTATATTGTCATTAGGCTAAATAAATCCAAACAAATCATTAAAATATTATCCAGAAAATATATACTTTCTATTTCATTTATTAAATATTTAATTTCTGTTTAAAAGCATATTCATGCAAATGTATTTGTATAGTGCTTTTCACTAGAAATATTGTTCCAAAGTATTGTACAAAGTAAAGCAGAAATTCATATAGGAGAAATGTATTAAATAAGAAATAAGAGAGAAAATAAGAATTTTTCACAAAATGATATACAGATTTTTATTTTTATTTTTTCCTGGCCAGAAAATACCTAAGGGCCAGACATTTAAAAAAAAAATATGCATAGTAATCTTTATTTTTTATTTATTTACTTTTTTTTTCTGAGCTCTGACTTTTCTATTTTGAGGCACAGATGTTAAATGTTTCATGCTGTCTTGTATGTATTTTTATTTAGTAGAGTTTGTTCTTCCCGTGCCTTTACACAGTTTTAGCTTATAGCTCCTGCATAATGTGAGCTATTCCTTTCTTGGTAAAGCGTTTATTTAGTCACCTTTCCTGTGTGTACCTCCTGAAGGCTGTAATGAAATCTCTCATGTGGAACGGCGGAACAAGGCTCGTGGCTGTTTGTCATGGATCATTCACAGTGAGCTCTCACACTCTCTGCTGTCCCTTTACTTCTTACTTCTGCTGACTAGCCACACCG
This sequence comes from Sinocyclocheilus rhinocerous, assembly GCF_001515625.1. Lineage (NCBI taxonomy): Eukaryota > Metazoa > Chordata > Actinopteri > Cypriniformes > Cyprinidae > Sinocyclocheilus > Sinocyclocheilus rhinocerous. The sequence goes on along the minus strand of NW_015662005.1, from coordinate 271,811 downwards.
CTTGCTTCCCTTGGCTGAACAGCCTGATGGGATTGGTAGCATCTCCTTCACAGTACACCGAATTGACTGTTGTGGTGATCCGTGCATCACTCGGATAGGTTTGATAGAACTTGTGGCTAGTGAGCGATGGGTCTATCTTTATAATTGTGTGACACTTTTCTTTTCATTTTGTTAATTGACAGCTTTTTTTCAACCACAGCTACATTGAGACTCTACTTTCAGGTACATATATAGACACCACAGGTCTTTGCTGTGATCCATGACCTTAAAACCAAAGATGGAGCTTGAAAGAAAGAGGTTAAGAGGTTTGTACATGCACAGAACAGGTGGAGAATGAAAGTGCAGCCCAGAGAAATAAACAAAGATTGAGAGTGTGAGAGAGAGAGAGTTGGTTAACGTGTGCAACAAAAAGCACAAAATCAGCTCAATGTAAATGTGCCAGATAAGCCCAGTAGAAGAGGTGTGTGTGTGTGTGTGTGTGTGTGTGTGAATCTACGGCCAGCCCCTCTGCTGACTTTGCTCCTCTCAAAGGAAAATTGATTTGGCCAGAGAGATGTACTTAGATGAGTGGAAAAGAAGAATGACGGAGAGTGAGAACAGCAAGAGAAATGGAGAGAGAGGAGGAGGACGAGGAAGGTTTTTCACCACACCTATTCCTTTCCCTGCAAAAAAAAAATACACACCTGCTGTGTATGGTCAACAAGGATTCACACATATTACGATGATAATCACTACCAGTCTCTTGCGTCATATTCATTGTGTGATGTGTGCATGTGTGGATACCTGTATTAGGAAAAATTAATGGAATTTTTTTTTTTTTTTACCAATTAAAGGGATAGTTCATGCTCTTGGAACATTTACTCACCTTCACTTTTCTCCAAACTTGCAAAACTTTCTTCTGTGGAATATAAAAAGATATTTAGAAGAATGTTTCAGCTGTTTTTGTCAGTGGGGTCCAAAAGAACATTGAACCCCACTGACTTTCATTATATGGATATTTTTGTTCCACAGAAGTAACAACAACACAGGGCGAGTAAATGATGAAAGAATTCTCATTTTTGGGTTAACTATTTTAGGGATGGGTCACGATTTTCGAATATTCGATTAGTTGATTTAATTATAGAATATCGAATAGGTTGTGTGATTATTGTCTTAAAAAATTTCCCCATGTTTTCCGTGCTGATGCGGTGGTGACGCGTTCATGTTGCGCTGCCAATAACGCACCTAAAAGCTGTCAAAGAAGACATTGTCTCACGCACACACCCTCTATCTCTGTTTATGGGTGTTTGTGCGTGCATGTGGGGGAGGGGTGTGATTTTCGAATAATAGTCGAATAATACCCAGCGATTTTCGAATATTATTTTTGCTTGGAATGCCCATCCCTAAAAATAATACAGATTCCTCAGGTGGCCACAAACTCTTCAATCCGAGACATATAGAAGTGCTAGATGTTTCCTGTCGCTGGGTTTGAAAAGTCTCCCTTTTAGCTGAATTTATAAATCCGAGCATTCAATTTCTGCTTGATTTATGCATGCTCCATTAGAGGCCTTGTCCTGCCAGCACTTACCTTTACAGAATGAGAACGTGTTAGGTGAGCTTACCGCTCCGTCATCCGCTGTTTTAATAGAATGTCAAATCACACTTAGCCTAGCATGCAAACACACACATTACTAATTAAGGCCGTCTGGCCTGTTACAGAAAATCAATGGTGTTTTAGCTCGATCTCTCTCTCTCTTTCTTGTGCTGCTGAAATGGAGGTCAACCTGTCCCTCCTCTTTGTCAAAAAAGTAAAGAGGCATTTAATCATTACAAAAGGCACACCTATAAGAAGATATGTTTCTAGTATTGTACAGTAATGATCTCACAATTACAGCACCTTGATCGTCATTACATGTTAGAGATGATATGATTACACCGTCTGACTGTGTCCACACCGGACCGTGTGGCCACAAATGGTTTTAACACGAGCCATTCTGATTTATTGATTCAATCTCAAGTGATTCTTTGTCTTGTTTCATTGACTCACTGAAAAACGCAGGAGCTGCTCCACTACTATTTGGCATTTAACTGAATTATTCCCTTAAGTACACTTCATCTCTCTACATCTCTTTAGTCATCTCTCCCGCTTCAACAATTGGTTTCATCTGAGCTGCTGTGTCTCTCTTTAATCTTGTAGTCATTTTCACCAGCAGCGTCTTTCCAGAATTCAAGGGTTTCATCAAGCCTTCTGCGGTTTGCAAGCACTTGCAGGCTCCATATGTTAGCATTCTCTTTAAGTGTTGTGTTTTCTCTGTGTCTTTGCAGTGAGTAACTACAGTCATGTGCTGGAGGGCCAGTCAGACTCAGATGATGACGATAAGCTTCACATCGTGGAGGAGGAAGGGAGTCTCCTGGACGGGGCTGACTGTGACAGTGTGGCCCCTGATGATGACCCTAATGGGACCGTCGACCCTGACGGCAGATGGGATGATGGTAAGCCCGCCCCATTGTGATATATAATTGGCAAGAAAGCTCTGTTTATCGAGACTCATTTCAAGTTCACCTGATCCTGATCAGACTAGTTTCTCAGGGAGTGTTTGCATAAGACACGTTTTGCATTCAAAAACAGCTAGATAGAACAGAATGAAGGTGTATCAAGATGCATATTTTAAAAGTTAGACTATTTTTAATTTGACACGTTGTCTTAAAAATGCAAGCCTGTGGCAGGATGCTCCAAAAACAGTGCTAGAAGTGACGCAACAGCCTAAGACGTCTGTCTGAATGTGTGTGGCTGTGACTGGGATGCTTTAAAGGGGATGAATTTAAAGATGCAACTTCTGTAATCAGAAGAATAAAAAATGTATACTTTTATTCTGCAAAGACTCATTAAAAATTGATCAAACGTGATCATAAAGGCATTTATAATGTTACAAAAAATGTGTTTAATTAAATAAATGCTGTTCTTTTGAACTTTATTTTCATTAAGAATCATGAAAAAATTTATCACTGTCTCCTCAAAAATATTAAACAACCATTTTTAACATTGATGATAATTAGAAATGATTCTTGTGCACCAAATCTGCATATTAGAATGATTTCTGAAGTATCATGGGACTCTGAATACTGAACTGCTGGAAATTCAGCTTTGTCATCACAGGAATAAATTATATTTTAAAAAATATTAAAACAAACAGAGTTAAAAAGAGTCAGGAAATAAGTTATTTTAAGTTGTAATAATATTACATATTATTGTTTTCATTGTATCTTGATCAAATAAATGGAGCATTGGTGAGCATAAAAGATTTCTTTCAAAAACATTTAAAATTCTTACCGACTTCAAACTTTTGAACAGTAGTGCAAAAATAAAATAAATTAAGTAAAAGAAAAAAAATCTAAATGCAGCGTTCTCAAACTTGTGGAAAACCTGTAAATTAAAAGAAATTTAAAAAAAATAACTAACCAAAAAAATAAATAAATAAATCTCCAAAGTTCTAAATAAGCAAAAAGTCAAACATGGGTATTCAAGAAGTGTAGGAATTGTGTCGATAAACTAGTTGACTTTACAAATTGACTAGTCAACCATCATCAACACTATAACACTTGGAGGTTTTATGTTATTTTAAGGGAACGTGAAGCGTAATCTCTCTTACAGACACTAATTGAGATGATTCAACACCATTCCTTTGCTGCCTTTCAAGCACAGGTATTTCCTTCAGAAAATGCAGACTTAGTTTTTTATTGTGATGGTAAAATATTGGCTCCATCTGGATAATAAGCCTTGATAAAGGGTGACTGGGATACAATAGAGCTCTTTTGCTTTCGACGAAAGGCATTTCTCCTGTTCCTGGGCTAATATATATTGCCTGCAGTGTGGGGATTGTTAATGCTGGAAGAGGTGAACACAAAGTCTGTTGTGTGTGAGCTACCAGGGTGCTATTGTGCATTAAGCTTAGTGTTGCGGGACGCAGGCATCATGGCAGGTAATATACCGCCACTATAACCACGGCAACTGCTTGCACTGCAGCTCCTTGTTCAGTTTTTTCATTCGGTACATTTTCTACTCTCTCCACTCTGTATTTCAAGGTTCGCCCCAGAAATTCATAGTCCTCTGTCATTTTAATTTCTGCCAGTATTCATTCATTCATTCATTCATTCCTCTCTCTCGGCTTCTCTGTCAGTTCTCTGCAGGACGGAGCTTCAGTGAAGAAGAAAGTCATTGTTTTTGGCAGAGCTCTCCAAACATTAAACACTTCACAGAAACCAGAGTTAAGAGAGAGGGACTACATACACGCTCTCTCTTTCTCTCTCGAACACTTCTTTTTTAACTCCATACCACCTTCATCTCTTTGTAGTCTTTCTTTGTCTGCCTGTTGCTTCTTTGTTGTAGCTTTGAATGAATTGTTGTTGTGAGTCTCTAATGTTTTCCCAGAATTCTTCCTTTTAACATGTTACACCACAGGATCCAAGCACCTGTTGCACCTTTTCTTCTTGATTTCGTAGCTTTTCCCTCTCCATTGCCAAAGGCTCGGTTGCAGCAAGAGGCCCATATATACGAGCCATTACGAGGTGTGTCACATAGAGAAATTGGTCTGCCGAGATGTAATGTGCATTGTTCTCTGTTCTCAGATGTCGTGTTTGAGTTATATACACTTCTCTGCCTAAGCTTCCCATCATTCATAGAGCTCAGGGCTGTAAAGCAGCCACTAGCCATAATGGTTCAGCGCTATCAGTCCAACTCTCACTCTCCATTTCGGGCTACCCCACACCTTTCATTATTTTCTTTTTTCTTTCTTTTTATCTTGGCAACGATCTCTGTTTTAGAGTACCACCTCGCTTAGAGACCGTATGGCTGTCTCTCTGTGGTCTCTCTGTCTGTGTTTGTTTTAAGGCTACAATTCTTGTGCGCCCCTCAACCTCAACCTCTGCTTTTACTTTCCCTCCATCCAAGCTATTTTTCTACGCTTCTTTCTTCACGATCAGATGACTGGCCGCTCGCTCACTGTCAGCTCACATGTTCTCTGAGATGAAAACGCTCCTCTTACAGTCATTAATGGGGTAAATATTCTATAAACCAATACATGATTACTGTGGTATGGATAGTGATGCTGCATAGCCAATTCAATATGTCATGCCACTCTATTTCCCTGTAATTTAACCACACGTTTCTTGAACAGGCATTAGGAATAAGCCATTTACGTAATGTGGTGAGCAGAGGCACCTAGCATAATGGAACAAGAAATATGGCAGATGGGCTTACCTCATTTTTTACTTTTAGGGAGATTATATTCTATATTTGACTCTTAGGTTTTGATAAGCAAAACTGTTAGCCAATCATAGCAGTGGGCGTTTACTTGCAAGTCTTGAATGTGCCCCGCTTATAAAAACCGACTGTTCTGCAGAGAGGCTCAAAAACAGGATAGAAAATTGCCTATTACTTCTAAGTTATTATGTTATATGTGAACCTCAGAGAACATTATAAAATAAAAAATAAAAAATGCAGTTCATGTCTTCTTTAAAGTGCATGAGCATATGGTGATGGAGTAATTGGTCACTGGGGAAAGTGCTGTAAGTGCCTGACTCCTAATGGAAATCTCACCAGAACTTTAATCAGGAAAAGTGAAGCTGGTGAATTCTGGGAAATGTAGTGCTGGCTGATGGTTTATACCAGGGGTATTCAATTAAAGTTTCAAGAGGTCCAGTCTCTATATTTCCTTCCCAGCGGAGGTCCGGACAATATTATATATATATATATATCTATCATGAGAACTCTAGGAAGATTTTAGCATGGTAATGGATATGACAATGTTAATGTATTTGGTCTTGGTGGAATAGATCTGCTACGCTGCTGCTGAATTGCTGCTGTTGTTGGTTATTGCTGTCTTTGTAGATTATCGCTGCTGCAAGCAAGTACAGGAACTTACTAATGCCAATACATAAGCCGATATGGTGCTGTGCGTATTTAAGACATACTGCTGCTGCACAAATAGCATATAAAATAACCCGTAGCAGATCTGTACAGGTGGAGCTGGGGAAGGTGGAGGGTTTCAGAGGAACTCAGAGGAAAGCTAATCAGCCATTTAAATGTAAAGCAACAAGCTCATTGGCTGCGAATGCAACATGAACCAATCAGCTTGACAAGTCATGTAATGCTAAGAATATCATCAGTGAGAGAGAGAAATTTCCATCTGGGCGCCAGTAGTGCTTTGTAAAAGAGAAAGAAAAAACCTAAACAGTCAAGGTAATAATCAAAAATGAAGATATTGGTTCCTCAGAGCCAAAGGGCACGGGCATCTGAGATTTTTTTTTTTTAATGAAAAAATTTATTAAAATATTTCATCAGTTGACCTGACCTCAATAAAATATGAATATTAAAAGATAAGATCAGATGTTTTATCAAGCAATTATTATTTTTACATTTAGATGCATGTAAGGCAGAAGGCCATGTGACAGAGTTTTTCTCTTGAACCATTTTTATATTTTGCTTAAAATAAGTATCTACTAAAATAAACAAACGTGTACATGTACATAATCAAAATGCTCTTGTCATACACAGAAAACAAAGTTAACTCGTCATTTCAAAGTTTGCCATTTTAAAATAAGTTTATTTTAAAATGCTCTTAACATGCTGATTAATGCTAAATGTAGATGGAATTGTCTTATCACAAACCTGGTTTGAATGATCAGATATATTTGCAGGGTTTGCAGTTGTTTTCTGCAGTGTTTTAGCAAAAGTATCGATGTATTTTGCCACTCACCATGTTTCTGCTACTGTTGTTAAAATAACCACGTCATCGGCAGCTCTTAATGGTGCTTTAGCGTCTTTATAGAGAAGCAATGCGCACGGGAAGGGCTTGCATGAACCGCATTTGGATCTAGAATCTAGATAAAGATATTAGAGAATATAATGGCGATAGATTGTTACAATAAACGACCCTGAGCGCTCGTGGTGTGAACTGCTCCATTGTTTTGACTCGCTGCTCACTTTATCTAGAAAAATGGTGGTAAAATATGGTCCGGTTGGATCCAAGCCTGTGTCTGGACCCGGACTGCGGTCTGCCATTTGAATATGCCTGGTCTATGCTGTGAGGCACAGAAGAATCAGAATCATGTGAATCTCATAAAGAGATGTTCAGTTAACATTCTACCCCCAGTGTTTGGGGTCCGTAAGATAAATTCTGGAAAAAAAAAAAAATTTTAAATGCAGTAAAAGATAAATATTATGAAATATAATATGAATATAAAAACTTTTCAGCCAGTACTCCAGTCTTCAGTGTCACATGATACTTCAGAAATCATTCTAATATGCTGATTTGGCACTCAAGAAACATTTCTTATTAAAATCAATGTTGAAAACGGTTGTGCTGATTGAGATTTTTGTGGAAACCATTTCTTTTCAAATTTTCCAATAGAAAATTTAAAAGAACAGCGTTTATTTTAAATGGAAATATTTGTGACATTATAAATGAATTTACTTTTGATCATTTTAATGCATCATTGCTGAATAAAATTAACTTACTGACACCAAACTTATGAATACATCTGTATGCATATATAACCTTAATGATAATTAAACTTTTAATTCTCATTACTGTAATATTATAAATAGTCTCACACTCATTATTGTGCACATTGATTAATTATAAGGGCAAAGAGATAAAAATGTAAGAATTACAATTCTTGAATCACTTTGATCTCTTTTCCTTTATCATTATTCAGTGTAGAATTGTAGCATTGCCTCCACCTATTTACTTCTGTTGGACATGCCAGGGTGTTTTACGGAATAAGCAAAAAATCAGTTTAAGAGTGTTGTCTGTTCAAAACAGTATCTGATACAGGCTAGATTTAAAGGGTCATGTCAGCAACCTCACAGAAAAATCAGATTTGAGCAGAAAATCAGATTTGGGCCACATTCAGCCTCAGTGAGAATGCCATAGTCAACCGTAACCGTTTTGTTAGTGGGTTTAATGGATAGTGGAACTATGCTTACAGTACCTCACAAGATTTTATGTACATATGTCTTCATTTTCTCTACTTAATCATCCGAGTTAAAGTAAATCTGTGAACTGCCTGAGCTTTACACTCATGTGACCCAGCTCTAACATGCTAACTAGTGCGTCATCCTCAAATCAAACCAAGCCCGTCACAGAACACTCTTGCACTTTATCTGACCTTCACCCTTAATGTGTTTAACAAGGTCAGGATGCCATATATGATCATATACATTTATGTACACGTGTTAGCTACTTAACTACAACAAGTAGGCTATCTTAATTAATTCTCTTCAAAGAAAGTTTTAGTTTGTTGTACAATCACAAGACAATCTGTCTGCCTCTGTCAACAGTTTTTATTGTAAGGCCTGAGTGGATATTGTTCCTCACAAGATGTCACGGGACTTTGATAATGAGGCGTAATAAAGTGTTGAGCCTAGTTTGTGAACGTTTCTTGGAAACGCTGTAGTGTAGATCTGAGTGTAGAATGAGGAAGGAGACACTCTCATCCAGCCCCACTAACATTCATGTCTCTATCTCTGGCCCACTTATAATGTGAGATTGTCACAGCTACAGTTGTGTTGTGATGTCATGACAACAGCGTGTTTGGTACAGCTGTAATGGCTGTATAGTGCAGCACAAGAGCTCTGGTAATCATCTGTTTCTTCACTAGCGGAACATCTCACACCCAGATTTCAACATAATTTAAACCTCTCAAGAACGTTTGGGAGGGACCTACTGAAACATTTGCCATTTAAATCACTGGAGATCATGATATCCGGTCATTTTAGTGAAGTTGAGGTCATGTTTTTTTCTGTCTGTAAATGGCAAGAGCGTAGTTTAAATGAATATGTAAATGAATCTGTAAAATTAGTCTTCTGTTACTCTTATTCTTGTACCTGCTTGCATGATAGGCAGTGTTACTCTGGTCAGCAAAATTACTGACAAAAATGTTTGTTGACCAGATTTAATCAACATATAATAATTTTATCATAATGAAAAAAAATAACTAAAATACGACAAGATAACTATAACACTGCAAGATATTAAAAATACATTAAAATGTTGTATTTTGTTAATCTTGATTAATGTTAAATGTTGGATGCATGTAATGAATTAATAAATTTTTCTATTTATGGACATAATCATAAACTAAAGTCATGCCATTTCAATCAGAGTACAATGGACTAAAATAAAATATTAAATACATTTATAAATAATTAATATATGTTTATTAATAAATTTAAAATAACGCAAATGATAAAAATAAAATGTTAATTAATAATAAATAATGAATTTGTATTCAATAATAGCTAATAATTATAATAACTATTGACAATTAAATATACATTTTAAAGACAAAAGTGAAAAAAAAGGTAAAACAAAAAAAAAAGAATAAATAATGATAAGAAAAATAAATAAATAAAATAACACTGATGACAGGATATGTGTCATCTTTGTATAGAACCAAGGACATCTGTCTATACTGTGGTGAGAAAAACCTACATGTCAGACAAATAAACAGTGTCGGTGTGAATCAGTGTCCCTTATGGAGACATCACTGCTGACAAGGGTTGAGTGCACTACAAAAAGAGCTGCTGAGAAAGAGAGCGAGAACGAGCAAAAGAACACTGACATAAACAAAAACAAACAAACCAAAAACACCTCTTCATTTTGTTTTTGTCCTCACATATTGCAGGATCTCTTAAATCGTTCCGACACACAAATGCACAAATGTCCTCAGGTGTTTCCGAATGTTGTTTTGACTCGCTAGCAAATGCCATTAGTTGTAATTGCTGACATTGCGGACTCATTTTCAGCATACGCATGAGAGAGCGCATTGCTAAGGCACAGTCTGCCGCCCGAGGGCTCCGTTTCTCCCGAAGCCTTTGCTTGTTCATTTGCAATCTTTAGTTCAGCCAATCTTTCGTTTGTGAGCAAAAGAGAATGAGAGTACATTTCTCAAATTAAAGAAGCTCGTTTAATGGGGACGTTGAGCTCAGATTGTGCATTAAGCCCAAAATTGAATTAGCTGCACCAGAGTCATTACTTTTTCATTTGCTTTTAATAGGTAAATGTGCAATCCAGGACTAATATGTGTTTCTGTGGGTGTACATACCCACATACGTGAAGCTATGTATCTAAAGCTTATACCCACTCAAAATCCACTGAGTATTTAGCTAATGTACTGTTTAATAGTGAGTCACAACTAAGTATTTTGGCTGTTATTCGCTCTCATTCAAATTACTCATCCTTCATATTTTTATCGTGCATTGGGCCGTATCATATGACTGATATTCTGTCCACAGACACAGCGTGCGCATCAGTGTAAGTGTGTATTTGTGTGTGTTGCAGTGAAAGAGGAGTGTGTGTCAGATGAGGATGAGAGGAGCAGAGATGCTTTGGTTGAGGAGATGCTCCAGCAAGGAGACACGGCCGTCATCTTCCCGGAGGCTCCAGAAGACGAACCGCGACAGGGCACGCCAGAAACCAGCGGACATGATGAAAATGGTACACGCACGCATCACACACACACATCGTAAACACTTCACCGGGTAACATCACACAAGATGAATATAAATACAGTTGCAAGAGTGAGTATGTGAACCCTTGGGATTGCTATGGATTCCTGTGTCAACAAATCTTAAGCGTTGAAAGTTTTTTTTTTTTTTTAAAAAGCATAGTTACATTTACATTTAGCAGACGCTTTTATCCAAAGCGACTTACAAATAAGGACAATGGAAGCAATCAAAATCAACAAAAGAGCAATGATATACAAGTGCTATAACAAGTCTCAGTTAACATCAGACAATGCTTCTTCTGAATAGCAAATTCAACATTTCATCTTGCTCATTGGTAATTAGTGTATTTTAGTTTTTTTGGAGAAATTTATGCAGAAGACACGATGGTTCACATACTTTTTCCTGCAGCTGTATGCACATGCCATTCGAATCTCGCATATGGAGACAGACACAACAGCCACACTTCTCCTTGACCACTAATGGCTGTTAAACGATTTCTGTTACATCTGCAACACCTGTGCAAATCTCCCATACATGAGCTACTTTCTCACGTCCCTGTTGCTGTGCTAGCGAGAGAACATTTCACCTGACCAGAGAGAGAAGGTTAATATGTTACCTGTTAACAGGTAATATGTTACCTGTGTGAGAGCTGGTCAGAAACCTGTCCAGGTATTTCCTGCTCATTTTCCACTTGACATTTGAAAATTTTGATCAAGATATATTTGTGTTATATAAGATAGATAAATGTTTCCTTACATTTAGACATTTGGTTTGAGAAATATGACAATAGTGTATCTTAATTTGTATGCACTATAATGGCATTTAAATTAAATGTATTAAATTATGACGTGTGTATGATGTGCTTGATGTGTCAACCGTGGCTTTATTATTTTGTTAATATGCACTGTCAAAACTTCTCTGGCCTGTTATTCACGTTGCTTTTGTAACGGGCTTCACCAGCATGTTGTTTCTTTTATTTATGAAATCCATTGTTCAGCCATGTAATTATTTGTCTTGTTGCCGTGGTTTTCTTTGATTACCCAGCTGCCAATCCTTGTTCTTTTTATGTTGGCTGCTGTTCTTCAGCTCTTCATGCTGGAGATATTTCAGGATGGGAAGTGTCACACATTAAAGATCTTGCCTAACTCTCATATTCTCATTTGCCAGTGCATTGATCCATGTCTGCATGCGCACACACACACACACTTCACAGATAATCTTCTATGCCAGAAATCCATGCAGTTGCATTCCCTTGATTTACAGTACATTAGTCTACTTGCACACCTCTTCAGATATATTTGAACAACATAGTAAATTATTGCATGCAAATTTGCATACATTTACAACTACTGATAGATAAGATTTTTTTCATGTTTCAAATATATGCTTTTGAGGAAATAAAGGACAGAGAGATAAAAGAGGGAGTCACCAAAAATGAAAATGTAATATACGCTCTTCTCTCACTTTCAGGCACGCCAGACTCATTTTCTCAGCTCCTCACCTGTCCCTATTGCTCTCGTGGCTACAAGCGTTACACCTCACTGAAGGAGCACATTAAATACAGACACGAGAAGAGCGAGGACAACTTCAGCTGCTCTCTCTGCAGCTACACCTTTGCCTATCGAACACAGCTTGACAGACACATGACCGCGCACAAAGCTGGCCGAGAACAGGTATTCTGTCCTTATTCTGTAATGTTTGTAAGAAGTTTGATTTAATGACATTTTGATTAACCGGGTTAAATGTAAAATGATCAAAATGGTTTCTAGGGGCCAACTGGGGGAGAAAGGTTACAATTTTAGAATATTGTGTATTGAAGTGAAAGGCAAATATTTAAAATGAGACTCAAAATGGTTGCATTTAACACATTAGTAATGCACAAGGCTTAAATCACTCATGCAATACCTACAGGAAAGTACTAAAAGCTGTCAATTGTAAATATAAATGTTGTTATTATATATGATATAAAGGGCATATGGTTAAAAATCAAGCACACTTTTTATGAGATTTTACACTTAAAGATAAATGACAGCAGTATTGTTCATCCGATTATAACACACTCTCTCTTACGTTTTTAGCGGCATGTTACTCAGTCAGGTGGAGGAGGGAATCGAAAGTTTAAATGCACTGAATGTGGCAAAGCCTTCAAGTACAAACACCACCTGAAAGAACACCTGCGCATCCACAGTGGTGAGGACTGCTTGAAATATGCTAGAGTAGTGTAGGTTGCAGTGTGTGTGTGTGTGTGTGTGTGTGTGTGTTTGCAAGCATGCATATGTGTGTGCATTTGTTCACTTTGTACAAATTTGTAGGGCAATTCAGCATTCAAGTACTTCAAAGTACTTACAGTACTTACTGTCAAAGGCTTCCTAAGAGAGTTTGTCCTTTAAACACTGCACACTGTTCTTATAGCCTTTACAGTTTGAAAAAAATACAAATCCTTTGTGTTGTAGTTTCTTTTGAAGACCACCGCTTAAGTATCTATTTAATTTACTTGAAGAGATTTACCATCCAGTCTTTTGATCATTACAGATCTGAAACACATAATGTGTCCTCAACAGTAAAAGCAATATGTGAATTGTCGTTTTCCTCATGTCTTTTTTGTGTGTGTTGTGTAGGAGAAAAGCCTTATGAGTGCTCCAACTGCAAGAAGCGTTTCTCTCATTCCGGCTCCTACAGTTCCCACATCAGCAGTAAGAAGTGCATTGGCCTCATCTCAGTAAACGGGCGGCCGCGAACTTCTCCCGCCACCGGGGCTGCTAAGACCCCGCAGTGCTCTTCCCCATCCCTGCCAACCTCTTCCCCCACGGCAGGGGTCCAAGTCAGAGACAAACTGGACAATAGCAAACCCCTTCAGGAACAGCTTCCCTTGACACAGATCAAGTCTGAGCCACTGGACTACGAGTACAAGCCTGTGGTGGTGGTGGCCCCATCTGCTAGAGGCATAAATGGCATGTTCCAGGGTGGGGCGGCAGCCCCTCTTCAGGGTGCTGTACAGGCTGTTGTGCTCCCAACGATGGGTCTAGTATCCCCAATCAGCATCAACCTGGGGGACTTACAGAACGTGCTGAAGGTGGCAGTGGATGGGAACGTCATCAGGCAAGTGCTGGAAAGCACGCAAGCTAAGGGGCAGCAAGCAGGGACAGGAATCGTTGGAGCAGGAGGGGTGGGAATTGCCCAAGCACCCCAGCAAGTCATACAGGCCATTAGTCTTCCCATCTTAGATCAGGATGGCAGTGCTAAGATCTACATCAATTACAGTCTGGACCCTTCACAGGCCCAAGCACTCTTTCAAAGTCCAAAGAAGGAACCTTTGGGGTTGAACACAGAAGCCTGCAAGGCTCAGAAGCTGCCAGAGGACCTGACGGTCAAGACAAATAGGGACAAAACCACCATCACTGTGGACAAGAAAAATACTTTACACAATGACCCAGCACTTAAGCACTGTGGTAAAGATGGACATAGGGTAAACGGGAAAAATCTTGAGGGGAAGATAGACTTGGAGGAAGGACTGTGTCCTGGTCAGCCTCCCCTGAAGAACCTTCTCTCCTTGCTCAAGGCTTACTTTGCCTTAAACAACGAGCCCACCAAGGAGGAGCTGGCAAAGATATCAGAGTCTGTCAGTCTTCCAGCAGAGGTGGTGAAGAAGTGGTTTGAGAAGATGCAGTTGGGACAGATCTCTGTAGATCCCTCCTCACCCCTGGCTGAGGATGAGCAGACCACTCCTGGGGATTTGGATGGGACTAGAAGTGAATCACCCAGACCAGAGCCGGATAAGCAAATGAACTCAGAGGAGCAAGGAGAGAGGGAATGCTGTAGCCCAGCTGAAGGTATAGCAGCTGGGGAGAATGGGATCGAGAGTGTCCCTACATCCCCTTCACCATTAAACCTATCGGCCGACGGTCCTGTCCCAGCCAGGACTCTTGAGGAAGGCGAAGGACCTCTCGATCTGTCGCTACCAAAATCTGCTGCTACAGCTGCTGGGGCTAGCGGTCACGTAAACACTGTTTACTCGGCTCAAGAGGAGCCACTGAATTTGACTTGCACAAAGAAGGAACTGCTCAGCAATGCAAGCACCAATGCTGCCATATATGCCAGCCAACCAAGTGCCAATCCCATAAACATCGTGACCACTCAACTGCCCACCCTAGTGGCTATCACTGACCAGGGACAAGCGCAATGTCTTCGTGCACTTACCACCACTAAACAGACCATCCTGATCCCGCAGCTGACTTACAGTTACACCACTACATCCTCCAGCCCAGCAGGGAATGACACACCACAAAAGAACGTTATACACGTCAACGGCATCAAGGTGAGGGCCCCACACTCACTGCATGTTAGCATGAGTCCACAACGTTAGCCTCAAACAAACATTTAAATGTGTATATTTCAGCTGGGTATGTGCATACAGATCTACCCTGGTTGTATTATTTCAAATCACAGTGATCTGCTTTTTCTCACAATGTAGGAGGAGAAACAGGAAATGGGGTCAGAGGTCACTTCAACATTGGAAGAACAGACAGACTCCGACTCGGGGCCAACGAGGAAGAAGATGAAAAGGACGGAGAGTGGGCTCTACGCCTGTGACCTGTGTGACAAAATCTTCCAGAAGAGCAGCTCACTGCTCCGCCATAAATACGAACACACAGGTGGGATTCTCACACACAAGGGGAAAAAAAGTAGACGTAAGGAAAGCAGTTTCATATGTAAATGACTGGGCATTCATAGAAATATGATTTGAAATGATATTGAAGGGGAACTTATGACAGAATACATTGTATTGCAGTAATTTTACCTATTACACAGGGAACATAACTGAATTTCAAGTTCCAACCACTGTTAAATTACACGTGCTGGAGGGTGCGGTGACTTATTTTCCCTCATCCGCTGGCCAAATACATTACCTTCTCACACCGAACCCAGGCTGTTGCATCAGTTCTCTGTTAGTAATTTACACTCGTCCTCCCTCTTTTGCTTTAAAAACATGAGAAGTTAGTGAAGCCAAGAGCCGGTCACCTCTCACTGTTAAGATACCTGGCCAAAAAATGAGCAGCACTCATCCAAATGACATCACAGCGCCTTGAACCACAAATTGTGCTGTCTTTTCTCTCTCTTTTTTTTTTTTGTCTGAAGCCACAGTTTATAACTTAGTGGAACTGGCCTGTCTTGTGCACCACAGCTTGTTTTGATTCATTGTTTGGTCTTATTGTCCAGGCTACATAACATGTAGAGCAATTCTTAATGCCTTAAAGATCCAGGGTTGAACGCTGGGTGTGGGGGGATTTTCTGTAGAGATTACAAGAATGTTTTTTTTTTTTTGTGGTTGAGACCCTTTATAAGTTGAGCTTATTTAAAGCATGCATATAATTGATGAAAAGGAGTCCATTTAATATATCATACTGTGGCGTAATTGTGTCGATCAGCTGCATTTATCCTAAACTGTGGATGCAATCAGTGGATGCGACATGATTTTTAACACCTTAAAAGGTGCGTTCACATTAGCGCAGTTAGTGTTCTGTTGGTCACCACCATGATGAATTTGCATGACCAACTTCCACATGGGCAACTTTTTCACCCTCACCTGAAACTCCCAATTGCGCAGGAAAAAAAAAGCTCAGAAATGATTGGATGTCTCTGTATATTCTGGTAGTGAGATAAGTACTCCAAGATAAATACAAAAAAAGTCCAACTTCTTCTCTTGCAGGAAAGAGGCCTCATGAATGTGGGATCTGTAGCAAGGCCTTCAAACACAAGCACCACCTAATAGAACACCTGCGCCTGCACTCCGGAGAAAAGCCGTACCAGTGCGACAAGTGCGGCAAACGCTTCTCCCACTCTGGCTCCTACTCGCAGCATATGAACCACCGATACTCCTACTGTAAGAAAGAGGCTCAAGGCCAAGGGCTAGGCCAGGGAGTCGAGGAAGAGGACAATCCTGGCGAGGAGCAACCCCGGACGGGCAGCACAGCGACCTCACCCCCTTCCCACCTGGATTCAGATGAGCGGGGGAGTAGTACCAGAGAGGATGAGAGTGAGGAGGATGACGAGATGGGCTCGGGGAGCTTAGTGGACGAGGATGAGATTCAGGTGGTCAAGATTGGAGAGGAGGGAGATGAAGACGACCAGGGAGCAGATGAAGACCAGGAAGGAGAGAGGATGGAAGGGGCGGAACAAGAAGATGGTGACGAGGAAGGTGAGAGTGAGGAAAATGACGGACAGACACTGAAAGTCGTAGTAATGCAGGATGAATGTGAAGACGAAAACGGAGAGGAGGAGCGATCGGCGCAGGAGGGCATGGACACAGGAACTCTTGAACACATGAAGGACACAACAGAAAGAGAGAACCCAGCGGACGATAAGAAAAGGATTGAAAATGAAGAAAACACAGCCACTATGAATAGAGACGTGAAGTGAAGAGAAGCCACAACTGTGTTTTTACGACCCTTATTCCTTACGACATTGTTTTACAAAGTTACTAATTTGAAGGAACAAAAAAGATGTTCTCTCTCCGCAGATGTTTCTCTCTCTTCCTGAGAACTGACTGTCGAGAATGAGATGAGGAAGAGAGCGTGACTGCTCTTACGCTGCATTTAAACCCACTACTGTGTATAAACCCCCAGGTGTGCCTGATAAATACGAAATAGTTACTTTTTCCACATAAAGACAATTTTCAGTGTTTGAGTATGGTTTGTATAAATGCAAAGTTTAATGAAAAACAAAAACAAAAAAAAGAAAAATGACTCATTTACAAACTGAAAGCTAAACACGTTTTGGCTAATAGTTTTATTACTAAAACGCCTTGGGTCAATTTCTTTCATCAGTATTACTAATTTTTTGTCACTCTCGGTTTACCCTCAAAAACTGTACAGTTGGGAGAGAGAGATTTCTATACGTTTTTATTGCCAATGAACGAAACTCAGTATTTTCTTGCATTTGAAGGAAAAAAAAAAAAGTATCCTGTGCACTACCATATTCCCAGTTTACCTATGGAACACCTATGTGGGCCTTGTGTTGTTTAATGTCTACCTTCCAGTATTAGCGCCCCAGACAATATTTCCTAAGCCACGCTAGTGCTCGCTAGCACAACATCTGTCTGTCGTCTCATTTCAAGAAGGACTGTGAGCCTTAAATGCTAAAAGATTGATGTGGTTATGGTGGGAGGGCTTTAATGAATCCCAAAAAGCCATGACATCAAAGAAAAACCTTAGTAATCCCGGACAGCTGGTTTTAGACAGTCTTCATCATGTTCCAGGTGATCGCCATCAGTCCCTTCCCCACCCATCATCCACCTTTATGCAAAAACATGCATGTTGGAAGTGCCATTGAACAGTGCTGTGCCGTTGCTATGATGCCGCCGCTGAGCAGCACACTCGCGTGGGGCTCATGTCTTTGATTTTGGTAGCAAAATTTTGGACCCCTGCACCTGAACCACTAGTCCTGACTAAAGGACAAGACTGCCTCTTTTTTTGATCAATCCAGTAAGGACTACACTGCATCAAGAATTCAGGAAAGACTATCAATGAGCAAAAAGGAGAAAAAATAAACTCTTTTTTTTCAGCCTTGAAGTATTTTTCCCATTTGGTGCACTTGTTTCTCTTGTTATCTTTAGCTGCACGACACTTTTTCTTCAGGTAACAAATGTAGGCAGATATGATCAATGAAGAATTCACTTTTAGTGTTTTTCGTTTCTTTTCGTCAGCCTTTTTACCTGTCAGTATTAATTTTGTCTTGTTTGTAATGAAGTTTTTTTGTTGTTTGTTTGTTTCAGTGAACATTGTGTAAGGGTTTTGTTTTTTTTCAGTAAAGGCAGTATTACCCCTCCCATCCCTCATCAGTATAACTTCACATTTTTAGAGACCTTTTATATTTATGCGTCTTATTTTTGTATTTTCTTTAAGGTTATTTATTACACAATGTAGTGTACAATACTGTAGTTTGTATTAATACAATAATATATTTTAGTATGAAGAATAATTTCGAAGATAAATGAAATCAAAGCTGGGGAAGGAACTCTTGCATTTTGACAAATCTCGTAAACATGTAAAATACAACCATACAATACATTAAAAATGCATCGTTTGAAAAAAAAAAAAAAAAAAAAAAAACTCCCCTAAAGTATATCAGAACTGTTAGCTTTTACACGTCACTTTCATGTTATTTTCTCTTACCCCACTCTATTTTTGAAGCTACTGAAAACTAATTGTATGATATACACGCATGAGTCCTTGCTGTTGTATCAAAAGATTGTCCTTCACCATGAAACTGTGCTGCCCTTTTAATGAAGCCAAAACATCATCAATGTGTTGTTTTTTATTATTATTTTTGGTTGTGCCAATTTGTAACTCTTTGTCTACATCAAGGCAACGAAGTATTTTATATGTCCCTGTTTTAACCTTTTCAGTGCTAGCCTTTTGTTTGATTGGTTTTTTTAATGACTCCCCATCTCACAATAAAATACTTCAAGAATTCACCATTTACAGCTTTTCTAGAATATTTCCATTACATTATTATTTTTTACAAGACCTATAAGCATACATTTCATAAGATGAGATTTTTATGAATTTAGTCACATTGTGATGGAAATACAGAGACATTCACTGTGAATACAATCCTTCAGCACCAACCAAAACCATTGATTAGGATCAGGTTGCCATGTGGCTTTTTGGATGGAGAGCATGAATTATTAATGCAACTAAACATAAATCTATGATATGACTGAAGTCTGAAAATTATGTGATGCATGATTAACCCTCTGCTGTATGCATAATAGACTCACTGTGTTTGTATGTCAAACTTAATAATTATAAAAAAATTAAAATTTAATTATAAAAATAATTAAAATTATTTAGTTAAAGCAGAAGGCAGAATATTCTTGAGCTCTGTGGCACCTGGATGTTTCGGTTTTAATGCAATTTTAGAAGCACACTCTTCACTTCTGCAAAGGTCTTCTGAACGTCTATCAAACTGGACACTTAAAATCAGAGTAGCTTTCTCATGACCCTTGTGCCATGTCAACTTAGCACTGAACAATCCGGAAAGCACACCTAAGGCTGGAAATGTGTGCACAGAATGAAACGAGAGCCCTGTTTCCAGCAGTAGCTGAAAGTTGATGGACAACAGCACAGAAACAAGCCAAGAGTGGAAGCAGAGAACAGAACATCCCCTGGGAAATTTAGTGGATAGCACAATCAAATACAAATAGCCTACATCTGTGCTCAAAACATAACCCTTTACTTAAAAATCATGTTCATTTAGCCAAGTGCTGGATTCCACCTCGTGTAGGCATGAGGAGGATTAATGCTGCATTCACAAAGTCACTGAGATTTTCCCCATCAATATTTTTTACTTGGATTGGATTGTTTCAGCACACTTGATTGTAATAAACAGTTTTATAGGTGGAACAAGCACAGCAGAAGTTCACATTTAGAGTCATCATTAGATGAATGCTTCTGGTGGTTATTGCATATCATGTAGAACAAAATTAAATCGCTTGCTTTTCTCTGCATTCCCTCAATAGGCAGAATGGATTATGGAAGTATGTATATAAGCTGTTTTATTATGAACCAATATGGTCCAAAGGTCCAATGTGAAGTTAAATTTGCCAAAAAGTCCAATCCCAAATTTTAAACTGTGATAAGTATCAAAGCACCATTTGCACAATGGATACTGAAAATGCAGCTCACAAAGACTTATGATAAAAAGAACACTGTAAAAAATGACTGTGAATTTAATGGTAAAAGACTGTAAAAATGCTACAGTAAAAACCTGTTGAATGGTTAACGATAAATTCCCCTACTCTATACAGTGAAAAACTGTATTATTTAAAAGCTGCTTGTGATGGGCTTTGGTTCATCATGTGACTTTCTCATCACCTCCTGCATTTGGTGGTTATCCGTGTATTACAAAGGTACAAAACAGATTTCAGTACTTCAATAAGGTTGATATATTAACATTATATCAGTTAATGAAATTTCGGTATTTAACTGTAAATTTAAGTTAAAACCGTAAAACCTAAAACGTTGCTACCGTATTTTTTACGGTAAAATTCCGGCAACCACAGCTGCCGGTTTTTTACCGTAAATTGTACGGATTTTTTTTTTACAGTGAATGAAAATAAATAATTATGCATTTATTTATTTGTTTGTTTGTTTGATAAAACTTGCCAATAAATAAATAAACCCAAAGGGAGGGGCCGTGTACAGAGACTTCGCAAAGTACTAAAAAGATCCTTTTGGGCTCTTTGACCAATAAGCAGTAATCCACAGCCCCTAAAAACACTCAGCAACTGCTTAGCAACGCTCTAAAGTTGAAATGCTGTAAGAGTCTTCCATACCTTGATAAGAAGAGAGGCTTTTCCCATCTTGACATCACATGTAGTGTTTCATGAGGTTAGTGACTTCAGTGCAGTTTGGCTGGATAAATATCCAGCTGATTTTTTTTCTTTCTCTCTCTTTTGGACAGTGGAGTGACAAACATTTGAAAGTCATTTTAAAATGCTGCTCAAACATCAGCAGAGTTTCTTCTTCAAACTCTTTTGATCTCAGCATGATTTAACCACACTCCTCAGCTATAAGACCAAACCTGACCACAAGTTTCTGATGTTTATATAAGGCAGTGCCCCTCCATTTACTCTCGAATGAGCTTCTAATCATTTGCACCTGTGCAACAGTCCACCTGATTTTCATCTTAGGCATTCGCTGCATGTGGAAATTGCATTTCTGTTTATTTAAATAGTACAAATGACTGCAAAACCTTACTCAACCTTACCTGATCCTTCTATTTGATTCGGATCCAGCTGAGAATACATCAGTGAGACTGTGCCACAGGGCTGAATATTAACATGGCTCCACATGTGCTAACAAACAAACACACACGCATATTATACTAGACAGATACAAATAACAAATATCCATTACAGTAACATGCTGATGTTGCTGATATATACAGTATTTGTAATACCATCTTCCTTTGGAGACTGTACGAGAAGACAAACAACATCACTGCTGTAACATGATCTCACTAACCATATCTGAAGAAACTGAGCATAATGTTAGCAAAAAGATATATCATCTCCATATCAGCTTTTTGCCTCAATTTGCAAATTTTTGCTCTCCTCAACACCACCATTTTGATTTTAAAATGAAAAACAGCACGAGACACCTTGGTTACTGTGTTCGCTGAACATATTCTCAGGTGAAATGAAGATACTGATGATGTCGTCTCTTCTCTGTAGCACAGATGACTTTTGGTGATGATGTCAAAGACATGCTCTAGCACATAATAATTTAATTAGAATCCCCCACTGAAAGAGTAGCATGCAGTCAGTGCTTTTAAATAACAAATGTGAGCGTAAACCAGATTCAAGAGGTGATCTGTTCAAGAGGTGAATACACACACACACACACACACAATGAAACACACTTTAAGCCAGATGGCTCAGGGTACAAAAATCAATTAGATCTCCACCTCAGGAGCAGAGGGAATTCATCCCGGCCGACCCCAGCAGTCCCTCCTCAGGCCTGAGTACAGGAGGACTGAGGCTCCCCTTCTGCCTCATCACCTCAGCTCTAATCTACTTCTCTCCGCTGCAAAGGCTACACACTAACTTCATTAGACGAGCGGGGGGAGGAGGGAGAGGTAGAAATAGGGCACGGTGAATATCTTGAACTGCATGAATCACCAGAGCTCCTCTAAACATAACTGAACTGCGAGAGCATACTTGAGAGAGGAAGAGAGAAGAAGAGAGCTGTAAGGAACATAAAAAATTGATTTATTTAGCATTGGCAACTCTTGCCAGCTCTGCTTTGGAGGAGAGGAGCAGAAAAGGAGGGAAGGGAACGTGTAGGTGGATTCTGGGAGAAGGATAATGTGCAATAAAAAGAAATAAGCTGACAGCAAGAATTAAGTCTGTGGAAGGGCTAAAACATGATCTTCATTACACCCTAGTGTTCACGTTACCACATTACAACAGGATGAATTCATGGCCGCTGTGTTTGTTTGACAAAAACGTATGAAGCTTAAGGAACAATCAGGCTAATAGTGTACAAAGTATTAGTATGAGCTAAGATAGAGGTTTAATTAGTCTGTAAGGTGTTAAAGGGATCATTTACCCATAAGCCTACGTTTCATTATTTACTCACTCTGATTTAGTTCCATATTACTTTTATTTCATGGAACACAAAATCATACATTTGTAATGTCTTACATATTCTTGGCCAATAAATTACACTGAATAGGACACAAATTCACTATGAAGGTGGTTCGTGTGATTTGTTTGCTATAAGTCTTCTAAAGTCAGATAGCTTTGTGTGACGATCAGACATAAATGTATTCTTTTCTCCTGCAGTGAGCTAAAAAAAAACTGCAATTCATTAAGTTTAACAAATCAGTCCGATTCGTAAACTTTACTCCGCCTTTGCAAACCGGTTAAACAGGTTCATTGAAAAGAACTGAATCAAAAGAAGCATTCTTTCAGGAATCGGCCATCGCTTCTTCTTTCGTGAAGACAGGGTGAATGTGAAGATCGTCCGTTCCTCCATCGCATGGCTTCACAACACTTGGAATACACTTTATGATACTTTTATTTTCAGAGTCATTTCAGAAATTGTAACAACCCCGATCAGTCGCTTTCGATTTCAAAAGGACAATCTTTAAAAAGTTGTATTTGTGTTTCACGTTAGGTTATTTATTTTTCTTTTTTTCCCCACATTCAAACTTCAAAAGAACATTGTAGGCTAGCATTTGTGAAAATATTCGCCCTTACAGACAGTTATTAAAAATACATTTACTAGGCTACAACAACAAAAATTATAGAAGAAAAATATAAACATTATATACAGTGTATATATATATATAAATGTAAAACCACTGTGGTTTTGTTTAAAGGGTTAGTTAGTTGTTCCAGTTTCTTTCTTAACCAAAACAGTTGCTGGTAGCCATTGACTTCCACAGTATGGATTTTTTTTTTTAAATGTTATAGATAGATGGATAGATGGATAGATAGATGGATAGATAGATAGATAGATAGATAGATTTTTTTTCACAGTAAGTCAACTGTTTGGTTACCAACATTCTTCAAATATCTTCTTTTGTGTTCAGCAGAAGAAACTGGTTTGAAACAACATGAGGGTAAGTAAATGACAAAATGTTCATTTTTTGGTGATATCCTTTTTTTGAAACAACATGAAGGCGATTAAATAACTGCATGCATTTGAGACAGGACTGTGTTGAATAAACACTGTCACGTCCCCTTCAATGTCAAGGGTACGGTCCTGTTTAAGGATAAAAATTCCAAAGGGAAATGCTGCATGTATGAGTAGGCAACAACCTAATTGATGTTTAACATTACAGGCCTGTATCTCTGGAGCTGCTGTGTTATCTTCTCAGCAAAGCTGCACTGTAAAAGAGGCTGCTGCACCTCAGATCATAAATCATCAAGAGCAGAGTGTGAAGAGTGTGTATGTGTGTGTGTTCTTGTTAGGGTAAGTGTGAGGTAAACTCACAGGAGCAGCAGTCATAACACCAGCGCGAACACCCCTCATTTATCACATGCGCACACACGCTCGCGCATCAAGCCTATGATTTCATAGACCTTAATTAAAAAGCACACAGCACTATTTATAAGTGTGATCGTCACTTAGTAGCACTAATAAGGACGTTAGTTGAAGAAACACATATTATTAAGCCTTAGGAGTAGCGGGGGCTCTGCTAGTAGGCACACATGCTAATAAGCTGCTGCCGGGGTCTAACACCACTCCACGGGCCTGAACAGGATTAATCAGCCTGTAAAAGAGACCCACCACACGGCT
>NW_015662005.1:243472-247440 GCF_001515625.1 Sinocyclocheilus rhinocerous | reverse complement strand
TGAACAGGAGTAATCAGCCTGTAAAAGAGACCCACCACACGGCTTCCTGCAAGGACACCAAGGCTAAATCAGCAGTTGGAGACAAACTAATTAACGGGTAGAGAGAGACCGAATCACTAGAGACTAGTGAAGAGGGCATTGCTTTTAAATTACTGTCAGTCTTATTCACAAGCCTGGCTTTAAAGGGTTTCACTGTCTTTACTCGGTGTTTGAGATGATGTATGTGAAATTTTAAAGCTGTAGTGCTCTTTGCTTCTCATTAAACGTTCGAATCCAACTCCTGTCTACACTTGTCTTCTTTTAAGACATCTCTGTCCTATTAAAAATGTTGTGAATATAGAAATATGAGTACTTTTACAAAATGTGTCATTTTTAAAATCACACACTCTCAGAAAAACGATATAAAACGGTCACTGGGGCAGTACCCTTTCAAAAGGTACAAACATGTAGACACTATAAGCACTAATATGTACTTTTAAAATACCTTGAGCAAGGCACCGAACCCCCAACTGCTCCCCGGGCGCCGCAGCAAAAAATGGCTGCCCACTGCTCCGGGTGTGTGTTCACGGTGTGTGTGTGTGTGTTCACTGCTGTGTGTGTGCACTTTGGATGGGATAAATGCAGAGCACTAATTCCGAGTATGGGTCACCATACTTGGCCACATGTCACTTCACTGGATGCTCAAACACTTGCCTCATCTCCTCAATAAAGCAACTGTAATCCGAACAAACTGCTGGTTGTGGTGTTGCATAGGCAAGTGCTTTCCCAGATAAAATAGTAATAACATAATCCACTTTGCTACGAGCTGTTGGGAACTTTTTTTGGTCGCAATTCAAAGTTCAATGAGCACTGGGTGAGGAAGCCATTCCATCTGCCAGGGCTTCCGTCATACCTTTCTGGATGAGGCAGGTGGATTTCAGAGCTCTACACTTCAGGGATGGAAGAAGCTGGTGGAGCCCGGGATTGAGAATCAGCGTCCTGCTGTGGGTTTGAAAGAGATTGAAGACGTTGAAGGATATCTGTGATAGCCTTACCCAGTTTTATTAAAGCAACCTGTTGTTGTGCAAGGACTCATTCATGTCGTTCCATGGTGGCTGCCTGGCTTGAAACAGCAGCAAGGTTGCACTCTGCATTCAATAAAAGTTTCAGCTTCACTGCTCCGGGTGTGTGTTCACGGTGTGTGTGTGTGTGTTCACTGCTGTGTGTGTGCACTTTGGATGGGATAAATGCAGAGCACTAATTCCGAGTATGGGTCACCATACTTGGCCACATGTCACTTCACTTTCACTTTAAAAATAAAAATAAAAAAAAGATAGAAAAAGGTACTCTCTTAGAAAAAAAGGTACAAAAGCTGTCACTGGGGTGGTACTGTTGAAAAAGGTACACCTTTGTACCTTATTTACCCCTAAAGAATGTATATTAGTACCTTAAAAGTACATATCAGTACATAAATGGTACATTCTTGTACCTTTTGACAACTTTTTTACCTTTTTTTTTTCTGAGTGCAAAAATGATCTTCAACAACAAAAAGTTGATGCCAACTTGTGCTGCTGTGAACATTTTTCTAAATGCATCAGAAAACGTATTTTATAAATAAATTATTTAAATAAATAATGATATAAATACCTTTAAATAATATTTGAAACTTTTAATTCTTTTTATTTGTTCAGCAGAATGTCTTTTTAGCAAATATGCACATTTACATGTGAACAAAAGTATGGAAATAAAACCTAGCATTTTGTTGTTTTCTTATTACTTTATGTTATCTAACATTTATTAAAATACGTTTTAATAGTTGTGCATTAACCCTTTTATGCTCTTTCCAATGTTAAAGTAATAAACTCAAATCTCTTTTTATGATTTTGTTTAGTAAACAGTTGATCCTTGTTATTTGCAGGAATATCATTGTTACATTTTCTAAGAAGCACTGTGACTATTACATTTGACATTAAAAGACTTGAAAATAACAGTCTTGTTACTTTTAAGGCATCATTTCCCAAAGCAATCATTTATCTATGGATGGCACAGTGCATATGTGAACACTGAAATATTATTTCTTATTGGTAGACAGAATTTTTAAAATCTTGCAAAAAAGGAACTTCTTGTCTGGCACTCTGGAAGAGGTGCCCATTTTGTATAATGACCCATATTTGCATATTGGCACACACACTCTATAAAACTCTAGGCAGGGTTCTTCAGGTGTTCTCTGCTGCAGAATTTACAAGCTCTTAATGCTGGGTCAGATGATGGAGTACAGATAAACCAATCAGGCTTCACCCAGGATGAGTAAATGGGCATGCAGAGGGGTCCATTATCTGTCAGGCTCGTATGATACAGCAGCTCCATATTTATGGCTTACTTAATGGGGTTGATTGTATTAGTGCATGAGACGAAGGA
Organism: Sinocyclocheilus rhinocerous; assembly: GCF_001515625.1. NCBI lineage: Eukaryota > Metazoa > Chordata > Actinopteri > Cypriniformes > Cyprinidae > Sinocyclocheilus > Sinocyclocheilus rhinocerous. The sequence goes on along the minus strand of NW_015662005.1, from coordinate 245,043 downwards.
ACGGCCCTATTGCAGACACAGTATTTCCAGCTTTGTGCAATTACCATATGTAAATCCCGCAAGCAGGCGTCTATTTAAAATGCATTGAATTTCCCAAAGCAAAAACAATCAAGTCCAACCATGCGAACTTCATTAATACCAAAGCATGGGCAGATATCATTTGAAGTACTCCTATGATTACTTTAGCCAATGCCCATGTGCATTTGGGGTTTATTTTAATTTAAAGGATACTTGAGATGGTATTTGCAAAGACTCGGTAAATGGAGCACAGGTGTTCTCTGCTGCAGAATTTACAAGCTCTTAATGCTGGGTCAGATGATGGAGTACAGATAAACCAATCAGGCTTCACCCAGGATGAGTAAATGGGCATGCAGAGGGGTCCATTATCTGTCAGGCTCGTATGATACAGCAGCTCCATATTTATGGCTTACTTAATGGGGTTGATTGTATTAGTGCATGAGACGAAGGAACGGCCCTATTGCAGACACAGTATTTCCAGCTTTGTGCAATTACCATATGTAAATCCCGCAAGCAGGCGTCTATTTAAAATGCATTGAATTTCCCAAAGCAAAAACAATCAAGTCCAACCATGCGAACTTCATTAATACCAAAGCATGGGCAGATATCATTTGAAGTACTCCTATGATTACTTTAGCCAATGCCCATGTGCATTTGGGGTTTATTTTAATTTAAAGGATACTTGAGATGGTATTTGCAAAGACTCGGTAAATGGAGCATTTAAGCACAGGAGCCTCAGGAGTGTCTCAAGTGAGGAATAAGCACAACTTTACATGAAAGTACCATCAATATTTACACAGCTGCCTTATAAAAGCCAATTAGGGAGAGGAAATGGATTTCAACATCATGTTTGCCCTGTATCCGGCGTGGTTTACATCTCCGTGCAATGTTTGCATTAATGGTCAATTATTTCACACAAGAGGTGTCCTGAACCCTGACAATATCACATTCTACTACACTTAAAGCTTAAAGTAACAGCAGATTCTTATCAGCTTCTAGGACATTCCAATAAATGTCATTTAGGCTGCATGCATACAGATTTACAGCCCACAAAAACAGTTTACATTAATATGTAGCCCTATAAAAGTAGTTACCCTGTCAAATAAAATAATTTAATCTGTTCTCTCCATACATGCAAATTATTCCAAGTTGTGTTGCTGTCAAAGACGCAAGATTAGAAAATTTGGCTTATTTCTTCTTTTTCTCTTGATCTGATAGACTTATTCAGCCGGGTTTAACTTACAGCACTTTAGAGCGGTTGCACAGAGCAGCAAATGCGTGAAATGTTTCCCCGTTTGTTTTAATGAACACAATTACTCAGTTTAGTTGGGGCTCCAAAATGCAGATATGAAAATGGATCCCTGAAGAAGCAAATCCAGAGAAGACTCAATTATCGTTTATGAAAGTCTTCAGTCTTATACGTTTTAGGCACAAACATGCTCTTGGTCAGAGTCTGTCACTCATACTGATCAGGTGCCAAGAAGTTGCAACACAGAAAATGACAGACACATAGAGAGAGAGAGAGAGAGAGAGAGAGAGAGAGAGAGAGAGAG
>NW_015662005.1:238825-242887 GCF_001515625.1 Sinocyclocheilus rhinocerous | reverse complement strand
GACAGACACATAGAGAGAGAGAGAGAGAGAGAGAGAGAGAGAGAGAGAGAGAGAAAAGAGTCAAAGTCATGAATGTTTTATGGGTCATAATGGCTTGATCAGATTTCTTCACCACACTTTGGCCTCCACGGACACACAAGACCAGGGGCTTTCCTGGCACCTCTGCCCCACAGACACGCAGCAGCATATGGTGTGCAATTCAGACACCTCTGGGGCCCTGACTGCTGCAGAGTGTGGTCAGAGCTATGAATTATGGATATGAGCTAATTGTTTTCTCATTTGGAAAGTCTTGCTCGTTTTAGGTTGTACAGCTCCTGGTTTCAAGTAGGAGTTTGATTTGATGTCCACCCAATCACTATTCTGTCATTTTCCATGTCACTTTTTCATAGATTCCGGTCTAGAAAAACAGAGTGGGTTATATAAAGCTAACCTAAAACCATAAATTTAAGTTTTAAGGAAATGAATATTTTGCTAAAGGGTGATTTGAATCAAAACTAATTACTTGAGGGTTTTAATGAAGCTACTGAATAAATGTTTAAAAATACAGAAAAGTGCTGCACAATCTGCTCAAATAAACAGGATTTATTTTTTTTTATTTTAAATCATTGTATTAAAAGGCAGGAAAGGGTTGATAGTTCCCCGCGTCATTCCATATAATCAGTTCCTGCAATATTGAGATGAATGGCGACACACTAGACTAATAACTCAGGCATTATCATTTTAATATTATCCATGAGTTTTTGTTTTTTTAAATAGGATTAGACGTCAATTTCAGAAACAGCAGTTAGTCTGAAAATTACATTCAAAATGTGCAGTTCACAATGCGTGATGACATCACCCCTCCCCCGTCCCAACTAATACTCATTTCCTTCATCCGTACATCAACAAAATTAGATCTTTTCACTTGTTATTGACACACAACTTCAAGCCATCACACTTCATTATTGTTTTTTTTTTTTTTTTGTACAACAGGTTCAAGTTTTTGTTGAAGTAATCTGTACATGTTTTTTTTTTTATTTTGTTAAAAATGAGACGGAGATAGCGTTTACCATGCGTACCTTCAGTTAACAACTGCAGTACTATTTCCAGTACCATCCTGTCAATTTGTTATCAAGCTCCTTTCCATCGAGGGGCAGAGCAGGAAACAGGAGATGAATATTCTGTATTGATCTGAAACCGTGTAAGGCCTAAATGTCGATCTAAGCAGCTCACCTTTCTTTTTCCAGTCAGCCTCGAGAGATACAAGGGCGAGAGACGAGATCTGTGACTCTTCTTGAGAGCTCTTGCTTTTAAACAACACAACACATTGGGTTCACATCTGGAAAACAATCTGGTTCTCTGCATACTGTTACACAATTCAGCAAAACACAGTCCATTTATTTTAAGGAAACAACACAGTTTTGACCTCAAGCACGTGGAAGTCCTGATATTTCATTAAAGGGAGGGTCATATCTCATTAAAAGGAAGTTTCTCCATTGATGAACATGTCTGTTATCCAGTAGCATGAAGTCCTAAAGGAAAAGGCGCACAGCCTTTCCAGTAAACTTTTTGTGAGGTGTGGATGGAGGGCAAACATGGGTGGATATGGAGAAAACAAAAAAAATATTTTTCAGAGTCTATCCAATTTGAAACAGGGTTCCTGTCCTAATACTGACTATTAATCATTGTCCAATTCAATCGACCCCATTATCCGCAGGTCAGTAGTCATTCTCAAATAATACTGTCTCCTAATACAGTGCACTTTCAGCTTATTCCACAGGAAAAAATGAAGAAAACAAAAACTCTGAGCCCTCGAGAGCCCAGATACAAGTCAGTTACGTGTCTGAATAAATCAAACCCCAAAATCAGTTTTACTTTTAAACATTTCACTGCAAAGAACTCAATCTGGTGAGACTTGAAAGTGTCCGCTCAGTCAGTTTTCATTCTAGTCGTCAATACTGGCCAAGATAAAGTCCATTCCAGTGTTCAACTTAGGAAAATATTCCCATTCCTCAAAAAAAAAAAAAAAAAGTGCATAATGGAGACTAATGACCATCCATAATTGTCCAAAAATCCATCAAGATTATTCTAAGCCACGGAATGACGATCCAAATGGAAAAATCCTCAAAAGTTCAAAAAATATTAAGTGCATAAAGAACCTTTCTGTATTAATTTTCTTCGCGTGTATCCAGTCATATGTCACAGTAAGTCCACTCACTTTGTTTATATACTCTATTAAGCTTGGCCCACAGTGGTGGTGTGTTTTTGTGTGATGGATATGAGATATTAAACTTCTGGCATTGTGTTCTCTGTATCGATTCTCACTTAGAGATGTTCTACCTGCCAAAAATGTTCTCATACTCTAGAAGGATGAGTTCTACAATCTGGTTCTGATAGACCATATGAACCGCCATATTGCCCGTCTCGATCTCCGGCCGCAGCAGGGTTGGGCCGAACACGATAGCCACGCTCTGGGTAGTCATCCTGTTCACCTCGCCATGATCTATCACTCTGAAAAAGAGAGAGAGAATAAGTGTCTTGTCTTTCTTTCCTTCCTGTAAAATGGTTAAAAATGTAACCATCATCAACAGCAGAGCTCATTATCTGCAAATAAAGAGCTTCCTTTTGTCTGACAAAGAAATCATGAAAGGTGAGTCTGTGGCAGGTAAATGCATTTTCTTTCTACATTAAAATGCCAAATCTGCTCAACGTCAGCGTTTTTGCATTAGGAAAAATGTTTGGGTATTGTGCTTAAATTACACAAATACAGATGCCTTTTTCCCAGCTACAGCAAAATGTCAGACCATAATTTTTCTGGAACGCTATGCCTCCGTCCTCCATTTTGAGTTACAGTGAACCAAGAGCCATTTAAATGCAAATGGAGGCAAAGGCAAATGTCATTGTGCGTGTTTGATATAGCAATTACGATTGAGACTCAATACCGGTCTGTAAATTACACAGTAAGGCACAGTCTCGTACAACAACATGGGGAAAATTATAAAATAGAGTTTTCTTTGTTTATTTCCCACTTCATTTTAACTTTGAGTTGATTTAAAGAAGCCTGAAGTAAGAATGCTGATGGTGTTAAGGTGATGTCCCTAAAAACACATCCGAATTTGTCTTAAAATCATGTACATGCACAGGTACGTCTAAATATAGTGTTGTCATTTCAGATTTACAAAACATTATAGCAAATTTCTAAGAGAGGAAACAATGGACACTTTGACCACTGCCCTTCATGAAGCTGAGAGCAAAATGAAGGTAGAAACGAACAGACCTCACCAGAACGAACAAGACAACTCCCTAAAGAAAGCCCAGAATGATTAAAGATTCATGTGACTCTCACCTGCCTCTGAGGAAGCAGCTTTATAGCTCATGATTATTTTAAGGTTTGGAATGGATGTGATAACAGAGGTACTGTTAACAATTTATGGTTATAAAAAGTTGCTTCATAAACCTAAATCTACAAGAAAAAAAAATTCTAGTTTTAGTACTAGGGAATATAGGGACTCCTATCTCCTTTCAGGTAAATCACACATTAGTCATTTTACCAGTCATTGCCTCTTGAATCACAACAGCCTGATGACTATAAAAGGCCCTAGTAAACGATGTAAGCTAATATACACTAATGTTCAAAAATTTTAATGATATTAAAGCTCTTATTCAGGAAGGACACATTAAATTGATCAATAGTGACAGTTAATACACTTATAATATAGATTTCTATTTCAATTACGTTTTAATTTTATTTTTAAACATTCTATTCATCAAAAAACTAAAACCTGAACAAAAATATTAAGCAGCAAAAATATTAAGCAGAAATGTTTCTTGACCACCAAATCAGCATATTAATATGATTTCTGAAAGGTCATGTGACATTGAAGACTGGAGTAATGACTGCTAAAAATTCAGCTTTGCATTACAGGAATAAATTACATTTGAAAAGAAATTAAATGAGAAAACAGTGATTTTAATTTGTAATAATATTTCACAATATTACTGTTTTTACTGTATTTTTGATCAAACAAAAGCAGCCATGGTGAGCATAAGAGGCTTCTTTCAAAAAAAAAAAAAAAAAAAAAA
>NW_015662005.1:216229-238692 GCF_001515625.1 Sinocyclocheilus rhinocerous | reverse complement strand
GGGAGGACCAAAAAATACTTTGTGGTAAAAAAAGGCTTTTTTAAAAAAAAAAAAAAAAAAAAAAATCCAAATGGTAATGAATGGTAATGTAATTACGTAAACAGGGTTTTTTCAGCAATTTTTTGTAGACATAAATAATAATTGATCAGATATTATAAAACAACTGATAGACAGATATTGTTCAAACAATCAAAACAAAACAAAACAAAAAAAGTTTTGTTTTGTGTGTGTGTGTTTTTTTTAATCGGTACCAGCCAGTATTGGATATTTAATTGTGCATGCGCATATATTTTTTACATTTAGATTATATTTGCCATAATCTAAAACTCTTTAAAAACATTGATAATTGAATAAAACTGTTAAATGTAACCTTTAGCAAATCTCAAAATGATTATCCATTTTTCATAATGTACATTATAATGTTGTGATGCCTAAATTCACTATAAAATGATTGACTGTACTTTTTAGTGTTTTATTTATCTTTATTTTTATTCAGGTAAAATAGTTTATATATTTAGTATTTGCCAAAATTTTTATATCAGAGCAATCCTAGTAACAACAAAGTAAGTGGGTCATTTTAAACGTCAATCAGTTTCTTCCTGTCTAAATGGGCATGTCTTTGCCAGAAAGAGCTGCAAAGAGGATACCACTTGATGCAGATCAACACTACACAAGATCTACTAAAAGAGCCTGGAGCATCAGCAACATAACAGTTGCGTTCTCCACATCTGCCGTTTCCTGTGAAGCTCCCAAGGTTGATGTCACAGTCAAAAACTGTTTACACTGGCTGTTAACTAACTGAATTACATTCCTACTGCATCACAATCACAGACAGCGGGCCCTGGATTAACTACAGCACCTCACGCTCACACGTTCCTTCATGTTCTCTCTCTGTCAGTCTTCTGCTCTTAATATTTCTCAAGACTCTCTATCTCTCTCTGTGGCTCATGCATCACACCCCAGTGCCAATGGCAATGCATCAGTAGGATGTGGTGTACACCCTCCTTCCAGACTCTTCCTGTCCCTCTCTCCTGACCTGCTCCACATGTCTCTCTCTCTCTCTTTCATAATGATGTAGTTGGCTAGTCTCCAGGTCTGTCCCAGTAATGGATACAGTGAGATAACTCGATAGAGGCTTGCTGTGCAAAGCACCGACCACACCCTCCTCACCTCTAACAATCACACACACCAGCATGGCCCTAAATCAATAATGAATGATGATGGTTTGGAAAGGAAGGCCTTTTAACTCAAAATGACAAATCCATCCTTGCAATAAAGGGCCCTGTGAATAATATACTGAAGTTCCATTTAAAACACCGACAGGAGCAATTCCTTACCTTTTCAGGTGTTTGAATAACACTTTCATTGTTTCCTGACTGGGTTTTGGCAACTGTTTGATCAAGTCTTTTATGGATTGGACTCGCTGCTTGTAATCGGAGTGTTCTGAAAAGTAAGCAAAATGAAAAAGCAGGATTAGGATATGGTTGAGATGCTACTGATGATCCAAGTCTGGGAACGGCAAGGAAAACTATTCCCAAGTCAAACTGCTCCCTCTTGTGGCTGATGCTTTATTAGTATTCTGGGAGCATAATAAAATCAATGTCCATTCTGTACCCTTACCCTAAAGAACATTCAAAGAGCATTTTGTATATTTCTTGATCACCAAATCACCATATTAGAATGATTTCTGAAGGCTCGTGTGACAATTCACTGCAGTAATGGCTGCTGAAAATGTAGCTTTGCCATCCCATCACAGGAAAAATTGCATTTTTAAAGGTATTAAAATCAAGGTCTTAAATTGCAATAATATTTCACAATATTACTTGTTTTACTGTATTTTTAATCAAATAAATGTAACCTTGGTAAGCATAAGAGACTTCTTTCATAAACATTAAAAAAACTTCCTGACCCCAAACTTTAGAACAGTAGTGGTGTACATAAAAAAGCAAGAACATCTGAACATTTGTACAAAGGAGTTTACATAAGTGTCACAAATTCTTTTGATAAGTGACCAAGAAATGGTGAAGAATATTTTATACTTCATCTTCATTTTACATCACAGCATTTCTTTGTTTTAAACTTTTAAAAATCCTTAAAATCCTTGATTAAAATGGGGGACAGGAGAATTTTAAGAAATTAATAGAAGTGGAAACATTCAAGAAAAACATGACAAATACGAAACAAAATTTCTGAGCCGCTCACACTTTTGCAGCTCACCTTAAACCTGATATCTAACAGACAGAAAAATGAAAGTACTCACTGATGGCTTCGACAAAGTCATTAAAGGATGCGTAAGTGAACAGAGGCTCTGGAAGCTCCCGGAAAAACATCTTCAGAGCACCTGTAGTCACGTGGATATCCTCCCATTTATTGTCTTCCAGATTCACCTTTTCATCTGCAGACAAATAAACACACCCTTCATATCGATTCAAACCAAAGCTGCTGACACACTATATCAGACTGATATTAATTAATTAAATTAATTAATTGATTTTAATTTATGCATTTAGCAAATGCTTAAAAGCGACTTACAGTGCATTCAGGCTATACATTTTTTTACCAGTATGTGTGTTCCCTGGGAATTGAACCCATGACCTTTTACGCTGCTAACGCAATGCTCTACCACTGAGCTTTTCTACAACCATCTGATTGTTTGAACTTTGTCGTTATCCTCAGGGTAGGAGATGTGCCTGGTTATTTCAGTATCATTCATATACTATCATAGTATTTATTAAAATTTTGAATTGGCTTTTATTTTTAGTTTTCAATTTAATTTTAGTTAAATATGTGCTTTTGTCATTTTAATAATTTTTTTTAGATATATACTTCTATATAGTTCTTTTATTTAAGTTTTCGTTTTAGTAATTTTAGTACTTCTATTTAAACTTATTTTATTTCAGTTCGTTGCCAAGGCAACACATTTGTAATTTTCATTTAAGCTTTTAAAGCTTAAGTTGTTCCATCTAATATTTTTTATTGAATTTTATTTCAGCTTTATTTCAATGACTAAAATGATATTTATTTATTTATTTTAAATGTATTTTTCATTTTTAGTTAACAATAAAAACACTGGTGGGTGAGAGCCGTTTGCGAGATTGTATCATTTAAAAAAAACTACATTCAGAACTAAACAGTTCTTCTCTACCGTGATTGACCGCAAAGCGCAGTTTCTGTATGACAGCCAGGTTTCCACTGACTCTGTACAAGCCATCGATATTCAAGCCTGAGAAAAAGATACAGAGAAATGAGACAGGAAGTGAATGTAGTCCTAGAATGACAACTCAAAAATGTATAAGTAATCCAGTTGATGAAACAAACAGATACATACCTGTATTCTCCACATGCTCAATGCACATCTTGACAAAATTAGGTACGGAAGTGCCTTCTCTCTGACACAGGGCAGTCAAACTGCAGCCAAACACCTGATCTGAAAACAGACAGAAGGGTTAACAGAACTGCTTCCTCTTTATGTAGATCATTCATTAAAAGCCCCAAACTCTAGTTAACTCCTAAGCTGTATGTGCTTCTATTAGTGTATTTTACCTTTTATGTAGCCCTTATCCCTGACAGCCTGTAAGGTGGGTCTCCGTGTGAGGAACTTCTTCAGTTTGACTCTGGTCTTCTTCTGCTCAGACGAATCCAAACTGGAGTTCTTTACTAGTGCACAAACACCCAGATGTGTGTCATGACTCATCAAACCCTGTGTCGTCATGATTTAGTTTACAAATGTATGTCTTCAGTACCTCTGTTTTTCTTTGAGTCTCGGGGGTCTTTCTCTCTGTCGTGTTTCTCAGTTCCAGGAGACTCAGGCATGTCCTCCTCAATGGCCTCATCAGACTCCCAAGCCTACAACACATGCATTATCATTACAATGTACCTTTGAACATCTGTGTATGCAGTTTATGTCATAATTTTGTGCAGTGTGGTGTGTGTATTTCACTCACATGTGTGTTGATGGTCTCAGAAAGCGCTCTGAACCAGTCATTAATAACAGTGTCAATCTCAGACTGGATCAGCAGCTCTGTGCCCACTCGTGTCTTCAGCTGCCAGGGTCAAAGTTCAGATCAGGTCAGTGGGAGCATATTAGGCAGGAGTCAGGACAGATTCAGTTACAGTAAGAATATTTGTAGTTAATCCTGGAAAACTTGTATTGTAAATGGATAATTGTTATGTTACTTGGCAATCGTAATCATTATACTGCAATTATGATAATTAATTGTATTACAGAATTTGATGCAATTTAATTATATTTTCATTTCTAATAAACACTAAATAATTACTAATAAAAATGACTAAATAAGTAATAAATTAACTATTTGTTAAACACATTTGTCTTTTATTGTACTGCTGCTGCCATTAAATAAAAAGCATGTTTTATAAAAGCAATAAGCCAGTAATGGCTGTGTGATACAGTAATTTTGCCACAGTTAAGAGAGTTCTAGGCACTGCGATTTACATCCGTACCAGTGAAAAAAAAATCACTGTAACTAACAGTATCTCATGGCTTACTGCTTTATTATAGTCTACTAATTCACCGGGAAATTGCTCTGTAATTACTGTAAATGAACCAGAATTGTTAAAACATTAACATTCTGTCATCATTTACTCACCCTCATGTTGTTCCAAACCTGTATGAGTTTCTTTCTTCTGTTGAGCACAAAAGAAGATATTTTGAAGAATGTTGGTAACCAACCAGTTGATGGTAGCCATTGACTTCCATAGTATGTAAAAAATACTTTAGAACCCAACAGCTACCGTCAACTGTTTGGTTACCAACATTCTTCAAAATATCTTCTTTTGTGCTCAACAGAAAAAAGAAACTCATATTTGAGTATGAGTAAATGATGATAGACTGTTCATTTTTGTGTGAACTATCCCTTTAAGTGTTTCCAACAGTGTTGAAGATTTTAAGAAATCCAAAAGTAAAATCAGCTGACTCTCACCTCAATGACATGTTTCTTGCTGGACTTTTCTTTGGATGCCCACTCGACCGAACCTCCTCGCAGGTCCACCATGAATTCTGGTTTGGACTGGTTGCCTCCAAACTTGAAAAACAAGGTGAATTGAACAACTCAGTTTAAATCCTGTCACTCTCTAAGTAAATCATCGGGAGTTATTTAAGGATTCTCTTTAGTTCAGTGCTGTTAAACACGAGCTATAGTGATAGCTCATATAGTGAGTTCCTGGGTCAAAAGCATTTTACGTGTCAATTAGTTCTGGGTGCCAAATGTGCAATAATAGGTTAGACTTGAATATTAAATGCACACGCAACACTGTCTTATAATTTATGGCCTAGGTTTGCAAAGAGCATTCCCACATTTTGCTTTGCACAATGCTAAGCTTCTTTTTGTATGTTGTGATAATACAGATGTTTACACATTCACACACCATAAAATAAATTAGTCGGAATATGCAGAAATGCATGCCAGCAAACATAAGGTTCTTAGTGCATCCATTTTCATTTACTATCTCTGGTTATTTGACATTGTAAAAGTTTAAAATTCACCCTCTCTTGCTGGAGGAACTTCAAGCACAGAGCAGGGGCCGATAAATGTGGCGCGCAGGCAGAAAGTAGGACGTGCACAAATAAAATGGGAGACAAGCTGCCCTGCTCAGCTGATCTCAAAACAGATCTGTATCATACAATTATTTAAATAATGAACTTATATTAAATACTACTAATTTCTAAAATTTGTAGAAATTTTAGAAATTAGATGGCCTATTTAAAACCATCTAATGAAGTTTATCAAATCACAAATCTGTTAATCTAGGCAAAACTGTTCCTTGATCAGCATCGAGGGCACATTCACTCTGTCCAGAGAAGCTGACACATACAGAGGAAGCCCGGCTGCGTCTACAGTTTGTATAGGACACTGCGGGCCGGGGCTTAATCGAACGCTTCCAGTTACTTAGCAATGAAAGGAGGAGTTCAGGAAAGGAACCATTGCGGCAGTACGACTTTGAAGAGACAGGGAAGAGATGGAAGAAAGGAACAGAAAAGAGAGTGATGATGCATGAAAACACACATGGGAGAAATAAATGAAGGAGAGAGGTACAAATCAGCAAGAGAGCTAATATTAATAGTGATTTTACATGAAAGCACGTAGGCCTCTTTTTGTTTACACTTGAATGTGGATGCAGTTTGCATGATACACTCCAGCATAAATGCAGGCAAATTTGAGGTAGAAAAATCCTGCCAGTATTCAAAGCATGTAAATTGAAATAACGCTGACTAATAAGGTCAAGAATTACCAAGAGAATAATTCCACATTTGTCTCAGATGAACAGGCCATTGTAACCCGGCATGAATACATACCCAGCTGGTGCCACTGCCCTGACCCTTTGCAAAAAGTAAAGAGGATCCCTGCAGGACAGTCCAGGTGGAGGCCCAATTCTTCCTGCAGGACAATAAAAACAATAGATGCATCTGTGTCACTATTTTAAAGATCAAATGAGAAACTAGAAAAGGGAATAAAAACGCTTTTAAATGACCCATGCTTTCATTTTTCATTGCAGCACAATACATTAATTCTTAGAGGCCACAAAATTTATTTTAAGAATATATAGGTGACACTTCAGTTTTAGTTACCTAACTATTAACTACAACTTTTGCCTCAAACTCTTAATTTGCTCCTTACTAATAATTAGTAAGGTAGTAGTTATGTTTACGTATGGGGTAGGATTAAGGGATCTAAAATATTTGTCATGCAGAATAAGGCATACATATATGATTTATAAGTACTAATAATCAGCCAATGTGCTAATAATATGCATGCTAATAAGCAACTAGTTAATAGTTAGAATTGGTCCCTGAATTGGTACTACCAATATATATTGCATATAAATATTATTATGATTTTATTAAAATGTCATTAGTTTATCTATTTCCCCACATCTATTAAAAAATGAATGGCAATATTCAGTGATGCAGTTTTTACCTGACTTTCTTGCCATGTTCAGTAATCTTGGTGACATTGAGAACACCACACTTTTCCGAGGGCTACAGAGAGCAGAAAAATTAGCTTAGTAAATAAAAATTAAAAGTAAAAAAATATATTACAAACAAAGGGAAAATAAGTAAAATAATAATATATATTATTATAACGAGCATATATAGAGTGATGATGCATGAAAACACACATGGGAGAAATAAATGAAGGAGAGAGGTACAAATCAGCAAGAGAGCTAATATTAATAGTGATTTTACATGAAAGCACGTAGGCCTCTTTTTGTTTACACTTGAATGTGGATGCAGTTTGCATGATACACTCCAGCATAAATGCAGGCAAATTTGAGGTAGAAAAATCCTGCCAGTATTCAAAGCATGTAAATTGAAATAACGCTGACTAATAAGGTCAAGAATTACCAAGAGAATAATTCCACATTTGTCTCAGATGAACAGGCCATTGTAACCCGGCATGAATACATACCCAGCTGGTGCCACTGCCCTGACCCTTTGCAAAAAGTAAAGAGGATCCCTGCAGGACAGTCCAGGTGGAGGCCCAATTCTTCCTGCAGGACAATAAAAACAATAGATGCATCTGTGTCACTATTTTAAAGATCAAATGAGAAACTAGAAAAGGGAATAAAAACGCTTTTAAATGACCCATGCTTTCATTTTTCATTGCAGCACAATACATTAATTCTTAGAGGCCACAAAATTTATTTTAAGAATATATAGGTGACACTTCAGTTTTAGTTACCTAACTATTAACTACAACTTTTGCCTCAAACTCTTAATTTGCTCCTTACTAATAATTAGTAAGGTAGTAGTTATGTTTACGTATGGGGTAGGATTAAGGGATCTAAAATATTTGTCATGCAGAATAAGGCATACATATATGATTTATAAGTACTAATAATCAGCCAATGTGCTAATAATATGCATGCTAATAAGCAACTAGTTAATAGTTAGAATTGGTCCCTGAATTGGTACTACCAATATATATTGCATATAAATATTATTATGATTTTATTAAAATGTCATTAGTTTATCTATTTCCCCACATCTATTAAAAAATGAATGGCAATATTCAGTGATGCAGTTTTTACCTGACTTTCTTGCCATGTTCAGTAATCTTGGTGACATTGAGAACACCACACTTTTCCGAGGGCTACAGAGAGCAGAAAAATTAGCTTAGTAAATAAAAATTAAAAGTAAAAAAATATATTACAAACAAAGGGAAAATAAGTAAAATAATAATATATATTATTATAACGAGCATATATATATATATATATATATAATAGTATAAATTATAAATTATTATTTGCAGAAGCAGTAGTATTTAAATTTGGAAATTGTATTGCACATTCTGATGACAACATGCATTTAGAAGAGAACTGAATGTTAATACACTGAGAAGAGCATGCATAAAATCACATGGGTTAGTGTGTATACTAACGGCAGAGGGATGTTTTGGTGAAGAGGGGCAAGAGTCTGATTCAGGAGAGTAGTGTTTGGCAATTACAGACTCCTGCAAGTCATAAAGCAGAAAAAGAGCGGTGTTAAACATTCAGAATAGAGGGTGTTTGAGGATGAATACAAAAAGAAGTTAGACCCATTCTGAAGGCAGTTAAGAATTTCCTAAGAGAAAAAGGCTGATATATCAGTGTTTGTATGATAGATAATGGTCAGAATCACTGTTATCTCAAATTTTGCCATTAATGATTTGTAAGGACATGGACAAGATTTTGTTGACATGTCAGTAATAAAATTAGTTAATGAGGAGTTAGTAAAAAGGCAGCAGACACAAGCATACAAATAAGCATCACACCCAGATACATCACGTATCAATGATAAAGTGCACATTTTGAGCAGGTTTTGATTAACTCAAAGCTGACTTGTTTCCTTGATTCGCTTGAAAACAATTTCAATTTGTGAAGTGAAGAAATCACATCTGATTGGTTACAGCATAATGAGGCGACTAACTTCTCTGTACAGTGATAGGCCGAAGCCCCTGGGGAGGCGGCTCACACTGAACCATCTGTTTTTGAATGGCAGCTGGAATGAGAACCATTGTGTGAAACAAGAGCAACATAATATCAGGCTTGTTTCATTTAGCATCTTTACAGAACCAGCATAACTAAATAAAAATACAAACCACATGCGCTCTCTCTCTCACACACACACTCACAGATGCGCATGAATAAAATGCACAAGATTAAGGCCTGTTAAAAGCCTTGTGCTCTCCTGGAGGAAATATATTTGATCAGTGTTAATCTTCACTGGCATCTGGGTGAAGGAAAAAATGACTTTGACAGCTTCCTAAATGGCTTTTAGGCTACATGCTGGTCAATAATAACAATAAACACCAAAAAATAAAATAAATAAATAAATAAATTTATTTAATAAATAAATAAGAAAATAAACATAAAAGCAGCTCATTATGTGTTGGTCTAACATTTTAATATTTACAGTTTGTAGCTGTGATAATAACAAATGTTTCCTAAGTACCAAATCAGCATATTAAAATGATTTCTGAAAATTCAGCTTTGCCATCAAAGGAATAAATTACATTATAAAATGTATTAACACTTGTTATTGCAATTTGACCCGTAACAACAAAATTATTGCCAGAAATAATGGTTAACCTAGGATAATTTTTATTTTTTGTAACAATCTCTCATTCATGCCTGCAAAGTTTTTACACTCCGTGATGTTTTGGAATGTGTGCTTGTGCATGCAAAATATTTGTTACAATTATGTTTGCGGGTCAGTTTGACAAGCAATTTCATGGTTAATGGCAGCTGCACAAAAAAAAAAAAAATGTATTTTGTTATATCAGGTACCCTCGTAGGGCATTTATATTTACATTTATGCATTTGGCAGACGCTTTTATCTGAAGAAATGTACACAACATTGAAGGTGTACATTTTTACCAGTTCAAGCATAGAAATTTCACAGGGAATCAAACCCATAATCTTGCCATTGCCAAGTAGTGCCATGTTCTACTGCTTGAGCTTCACAAAAGCATACCAAAATAAATAAATAAAATACATACATTTAAAAATAAATCAAACATGTTCAATTTAAAATAAAAAATAGTAACAATACTTCATATATTTTTGAAAAAGAAAAAAAATACCGTTTTAAAAATCGCATGTTCTATGTTTATTTTTTGTTAATCGTTTACTGTTTTTTCTTTTTTTTTTTTTTTTTAATTGTGTGATTTTTGGTGAACTGTACTGAATCTAGGGCTGCACGATTAATCGAATTTAAATCGCAAAGGCGATAAGGCGATTAGTCAAGCTGCGATGGTCATGCGTATCTTTCAGTGAAGCACGGTTCTGTGATGAACAGTAAATCTCCATCCGAAGGCCAGAGGGCGCTCTCGTGCTGAAACTGCAAATACGCCTCGCAAAAGAAACCCAGAAAATGCTTATAACGGTTGAGGAATAAACAGAAGATTTAACTGCTTTGATTAATTCAACGTGACTAATAAACACATGACTATGACAATATATGGTTTATCTGAGTTCGTCTTATTATAATTTTTATTATAATAAAGTATATAATGCAATGCTAATCGATTATCACTGCTTAGCTACATCTCACAGAAGGATGTATTTCAAACACTCGACTGACATCATGAAGTGAGTTTGGAGTAAAAACATGTTATTAAATGTGGTATTTTCACGTGCTTTCAGATGGAACAGCATTTACTACACAGAGCCGTAGTTCACTGACAAGCTCCGTAAACAGCTTTCATAATCGCAGAACGATTTCTTCGAATTCATAATCGCGCGATTAAATCGTCTGCGATTATGAACACGATTTTTCTTAGCTTGTCAGTGAACTATGGCTCTGTGTAGTAAATGCTGCTCCAGCTGAAAGCAGGTGATGGAGATTTACTACTAATCACAGAACCGGCTTTACTGACAAGATGCGCATGACAATCACATTTGATTAATCGTGCAGCCCTAATCTGAATCCAATTAAGGTCACTCAATTTGAATAAATTACACCCAGAATCTGAAAATAATACAAGAGCTAGAACAGAAAACAGTATTTTAAATTGTAAAAGTATGTCATATTACTGTTTTTACTATATTTTGATCAACTAAATCAAGCCTTGGTGAGCATAAGAGACTTCTTTCAAAAACATTTGCCAACCCCAAACTTTTAATTGGTAAGTTTATATATATCACACAAAAGAGAACTGTATTGTGTAGACCATGTTTAATCGTGCTAAAGAATAATATTTGTTTGTCTTTTACAACATAGGCATGTACCTTCTCACTGATGTCCAGCACATAGGTGCTGTGTCTCCACTTGGTCAGCACAATGGGCTCCTGCTGCTTCCTTTCCAAACTGTGACTCTTAGGAGCTTCTCCAGAGATTGGAGGAGAGAGATTATACTGGGAACAAACAGGAAGGAAAAGAGAGGGAGAAAGTGATTTGGTTGAATTGGTTTAAAACCAATTAGTGATGAGAGAAACACAAAATATAGTGGGCAAGCAAATCAAAAATCAGCAGAGTCACCACAAAAATAATATTCAGAAGATAATTTATACATAATTGTACTGGAAAATGTTTCAAGGAAAAATAAAGGTTGGTTAAATAAACCAGTTTACATACGAAATGAGTACTGACAGTGATAAAAACACAGAAAAGTAAAGAGAACAGTCATTGAAGTACCTCTCTCCTCGCCGTCCACAGCACCATGTGCGGTCAGATCCCCTCCTCCGAACATAAGCCCACCCAACCCACTCAGCCCCCCAGAGTACAACATGTGTGTATATGTTAGATGGAATGAGAGGATGTGTAATAAAAGAGAAGTGTGTGGTCAGATAAACACTGTCCAGCAGCGACTGGGCCACTAGAGACACTGATCTCAACTAACTAGATTAGGGAATCAGGGTTACTTTTAGATTTTCCCAGTAAACCTCCTACTGTCCTGGTTAACACTTGAGCTAAAGCGGTCAATGATCACACATGATCCAAAGACAGAAGAAAGGCTGTCTGGGTATACCTGTGGAAAAAGTTTAACTTACTTTTGGTAACTCCCATTCTGAGCGGGATCCATCAGCACTGTAGTAATATGGCCGGCCTTGTTCGTCCACATGCTTGATCCACTGTCAAACAAAGAAAAAACATTCCTTACACTGTGTCTCATCCATAAGAAAATGAGATTTCTGTATGTAAGCAGCTCTTTCCAGCACCTTCTCATTGGTGTATTCAGACACATAGAGTGTGTGGCCATGTTCATCCAGTTCCTCAGACCAGCCTCTAGGGGGCGATCCGTACTGACTGTCTGACTGACTGGAGTGTGTGCTGGGACAAATCTCCTCAGAAGACAAATGCTGAACAATACAGTGAGACAAGACAATGAGGGGGAAACTATGTCAGAAAGACAAGAATCATAAAAAATAAAAAAAATAAAAAAATGCAACGTCAACAGTATGGCATGGCACTAACAACACTAAAGTAAGTCGCTTTGGATAAAAACAACAAAATGTGAATGTTATTTATTTACAAATATTATTATATTTAAAATGATTATACTTGTTTTTATATATTATTATTATTAAAGAAATAAATATATTTTTATACAAACCAAATGTATTATTACTAAAGTAAGTTGCTTTGGATAAAAACAACAAAATGTGAATGTTATTTATTTACAAATATTATTATATTTAAAATTATTATACTTGTTTTTATATATTATTATTATTAAAGAAATAAATATATTTTTATACAAACCAAATGTATTATTACTAAAGTAAGTTGCTTTGGATAAAAACAACAAAATGTGAATGTTATTTATTTACAAATATTATTATATTTAAAATTATTATACTTGTTTTTATATATTATTATTATTAAAGAAATAAATATATTTTTATACAAACCAAATGTATTATGATTATTATTATCAGTAATAAACAATGTTGTTATTTAAATATAACGCATTTGAATACACATTATTATTATTATTATTAATGTAATATTTTTTATGCATAATTATTATTATATTTATTTACAACTATTATTATTTATTAAAAAACAATATATTATTATTTAAAAAAATATATGAACACACATTTTATTGTTAATATTATTATTTTTTATTAATTTATTATTTTTTAAATAAACAATGATAATAGTTGTAGTTGTACAACAATGATAAAAGTTGTAATAATAGTATAATATTATATCTTAATTATATATATATTATTATTATTATATATCCACATATAAAATAATAATATCAAAATTATTATTATTATTTAAAAAAACACTTTAATACTGATTTAGCGCTAAGTTAGAGCATCTGTAGCAGATAACATTTTACCTGATATAAACAACAACACATAGCATATCCCCCTTTTATTATGCCCAAATGTACACTTTTCCACTAGATGGCAGCTATGAACAATGGAAAGAGTGAAACTTAGATCGAAACTTCAGATACGGCTGTCTTAAAGGAGTTCGGAAAACAGGTCGAACGTTTTACTCTTGTAAACACAGACATACGTGTCAGCTCTTACAGCAACCAGAACAACTTATCACACAGAAACATTTGTGTCAAACAATAATCTGTAATAATAGTAATATCCGCAGAGAGCAAGTTGCTCCACTCTGTTCTGTGTGAAGCTGGGTCAGCCGTATGTTGAAGCTTAAATATCTGAACAGCATTTTTCAAAGGCTTAAATATAGACTGAAGACCTACTTCAACTCTGGCCTAGTTCAAACTTTCACACGCACAAGCATGTGGGCACACAGTCACACTTACATAAGCATTATTACATCAATGCAAAGATGTTGTATTTTACAGATGAAATTAGATATATTATTTTCGAAGTTGACCAATATGGCCTTTTTAATGGGCATTTTTCCAGTTGTCTGTTACCTCCATGTCTCCAGTGTTCCCTCCAGTGTCCCCACGACTGCCCCCGTTGTCTCGTGAGCGTGGTGGTTTCCAGGTCCTTTCCTGAGTCATGCGGTTGTAGTAGAAGTTTCTTCCACTCGTATCTTTGTGCGTTTCCCAGTCGCCCAGGATATGAAGAGGGGAGGAAGAGGGAACAGGTGGGAGAGACGACTGAGAGATCTTTAACTCCTGGAGGTTGGTATAAACGGGGGACTCGGGTCGACACTGTCCGGTGGGTGATATGCCCTGTAGACAAAATAGAGGAAGAGAGGCAAGACGGGAAAATTATGTAATTTTTCACAAAAAAAAAAGGGTCTAATCAGTTCTTCATAAAAACTAATATTTAGTTTAACAGCATACACATACATGTCTCAAAAGAGAAGTGCACAACGAGAAGGCCAAGACAAACATAACCAGCTAATAAACTCTGATTGATTCTGCCAGGCATTGGGAAAAACTCTGACAGAGAGATCCAAGATTCACAAGGAGCCCAAGAAACATCTGCCAATTATTTTATTGATGTGTTCTCGGTCGACAACTGGCTGGACTCTAACACTGTCCCTTTAAAACACATTTTAAATGAGAATAAAGCATGAAGAGAATTCAATAAAATAAAAAATTAAGCACAGAAATATTTGCATATGTTTTGCCAAAAAAGAGACGCACAGAACAATAGGAGGAGCCAATTAGAAAGTAACTTGAAAGTTCCAGACATCAGAGAATGATCATCTGTGCTTAATTTGAATTTGAGTCAGTGCTGCTGATATAAATATATTAATCAGCCCTGTCAAAAGAAAATCAATCAATTTATTTTTCTGGCTGGACAGATTACACCATTCCTGCAATTTCCTGAAGTATCTTGATTTATAAGAAAAGCATGATAAAACAGACTGGTAAAGATGAATTGCAATGCAAGTCTACAGGAAAAGAGATGACATTATATTTGAAGGAAATATTTAGATTTTATGAAAAATGCTAGAAAAAGCAAGGTCACGTGTATAACAATATTAAGGTTGCTTTGGAAAAAAATGTTTGCTAAATTAAAAAATTGTAAGTGACAGTACAACAGTCCAGTAGTTCCGTTGAAATGTCTGGTTAGCACAATTGAAAGTAAAGAAGTCAGTCAATGAAAAGAGTTATTTTAGAAAATGTCTCTACCTCATACTGTTAGACAGACCACGTCCTATTATTTTTATTTTTGTGTAACCCATTGTGAGCTTCACCATAATGAAAACAACCACACAATACAAATGAACACAGAAACCAGAGGAAAATTGAGCAACTGAAAACTCACATATATAGGAAGAACAGAAATAGAAGCCATTCTCTCACCCGAGACTAACAGAAACTACTGCTCCCAGAACATCAACAAAGCCACCGCTGACTACGTGACTTGAAACCTATTGTAACTGGTAATGTGTAAGTTAGAGGATATATATCTGTGAATACATACGCCACTATTAAGTGACCCACCAGGGGTTCTTAAAACTTGGACGCAACATCTTGAGGAAAAATCCTACAAAATAATGACCCATTGCTAACCCACCTCTAAAAAAAATGGACACAATTCCTGTTTTTATGGAAAGGCTGTTGGCAAAGACCTCAAATAGTCAGAGTATTTGGAAAAGAGAGAAAGAGGCCTGTTAGCCAATTCATCCTGTCATGCATGGAAACATATGGGACTTCCTGTCATACTGAAATAATAAGGTTAATCGCGATAATAGACTCAAAGCTGCTCCAACATTTTCCAATGTCCTGTGAGACTGTGTGGCAATGAGCAAAACATTCCAAAAGATAACCCAAACATTTCATTCAGCCAAATACATTTTGACTTGCAGTCAAATAAAAAATGTATTTGTATACTGTAAATGATCACTAAACTACACTGCGCTAGTTCCAAGTCGTATCGCTACTCTTTCAGCTTACATAATAAAATAATTTCAACTCAGATTAATATTTCCATGTATGTATGTCCATGTATATAAATATTTTTTATTTGGTAAGTAGTGGCGGTTTGGTTGTGATCATGACCAGCAAACTGTACATCATACCTTGTTTAAAAGAAAAGAAAAGAAAAGAAAAGAAAAGAAAAGAAAAGAAAAACGGCCCAATTTTAAAGAGGTCATCTGCAGCAAATTGCAGGATCTGAAATGTCATTATTAAAATTTTTATTTTTATTTTTAAAACACTCCGAGTGAAGAAAATAAACTGAATCACAAAATTAAAAACAAAAAATTATATATTAATTTAATAATTTAAAGTAATAATATAATATAATATAATAATATAAGCATTTGAAATCAAACATTAAAAAAATACAGCGGTAAATTTCACCTTCTGACTCCTGCTTGTCTCTTGAGTTGTCTCTTGGGTCTTTTTCTTTTCAGTCTAATGGAGATACTGAAACTCTCCAGCTCAATATCTGCATACAAACCACAACCCTTGTTTGCATATCTGTCTCTTGCTCTGTCTCAGCCACATGCATACTGTATCAGCAAAAAAACAGCACTAGGAGAGACCAGCCTACACTGGATTATTTTATAAGAAAGGTGACCCCAAAATAGCTCAAACAGCAGTGATCATAAGTTCATTTCACTCAGTGTATGTACAATGTTGCGTGCACACAGAAACACAGAGTAATGTATTCAAATCCATGCGCAGCCACATGCCTCCACATGGAAATGTGTAGAGCACACCCAGGAGGAAATGCACAGCACGCACATATACGCAGTAGCAGCTGTAAGCATCCATAGACTACAGCCCCTACGGCAATATATGAGATATGAATAAGTACTCTTTCAAAAAATGCATTTGGTTATGAAGTGTGTTTGTATAAATGTATGCAAGGTCAAACTGAAGTACTATGCCAATTGATTTCATGCTATGAGAGGTCTGTTGTTCCAGAGATGTTTTAAGATTAGATGCTCAGATATGGATGACACACACACACACACACACACACACACACACACAGCATATGCTTTCTCATTCAGACATCACAAAGGTACAATTGATGCAAAGGCACCAGACACTGTAATCTAAATTCTGCAAGCTTTCGTCATTCTATGAATCATCATCCATTTATTCCTCTGTCCATCATTCTCCAAGTGCCAACTATATTATATTATATTAAGAAAAGAGTATAGAAAAAATAGAATAAAATGTAAACACAAAAAAATTCTAGACCACTACATCAGATCCTCTGCTATTCTCTTCTTGTAACTGGCCACTAGAGGTCGACATTAGACCAGTAAATGGTAACCTCCATTTCTTTCCATCTTAAGCACCTCATTACTTATGATCTGTGTCTGTGTGTGTGTGTGTGTGTGTGTGTGTGTGTGTGTGTGTGTGTGTCTAGTGTGTTTGAGAATAAAAATGAAATGTAGAAAATCGAGGTCCTCCATAAACATTTCTAGACCGTCTTGATCTTATAAAGCACTTTGATTAATGCTGCCTGTACATTATCCTCCACATTATACTGCTTACAAAATGAATAATTTAAATGGGCATTAAATATTGATTTGATTTGAAATAACTGTATTAGATTACATGCAGATTAAGGCTCAACAAGGTTCAGAAACTAATACAGCTATGTAGGCACTTTGCTCTCTGAGACAATGTCCATTTATAAAGTTCAGCGATGATTACTGAACAATATTCAACTGCAAAATGCCATCACAGACCAATAAGAAACAAATATTCCAGAGAGGATATGCATGCTATGCACACACACACACACACACACACACATTTGCTTAAATGCCTTTGGCTGTGACATACAGTAAGACGTTACATAACAGAATGAGTGTGTGTGAGTGAGTAAGGTACAGAGCAGAGAGAGCGAGGGGAGTGAAAAGACAATTTGGAAACTTGGACAAGGTCACAATTTTGTGATGTTTCTTTATGGATGTGCCTGACTGTGTTTTATACACAAGATACAGGATAAAAGCCACATGAGAGAAGGCAGTGCCTGTGATTGGCTGATTACCAGTGTACTGGTACTGTGATTGGCTGATATCAGTGGACTAAAGGCTGATTTATACTTCTGCGTCGGACCTACGCCGTAGCTTACGTGTAGCTTACGCACACCCATATGCCGTAGCCTGACGTGCACCTCTCCAAAAATCGAACAGCGCGTCAATTCTACGCGGACCGCAAGCGCTGTGATTGGTCTGCAAGAACCCCTCCCTCCATATGTACTTGAGTTTTGTGTGTGTTTATGTGCACTTTAATATATTTTAATGTTACACCTTCTTATATAAAATAAAACAAAGCAAAGAACAAGTGTCTTATCAT
This sequence comes from Sinocyclocheilus rhinocerous, assembly GCF_001515625.1. Taxonomy (NCBI): domain Eukaryota; kingdom Metazoa; phylum Chordata; class Actinopteri; order Cypriniformes; family Cyprinidae; genus Sinocyclocheilus; species Sinocyclocheilus rhinocerous. The sequence continues at coordinate 220,519 of NW_015662005.1, read as the reverse complement.
TTATTATACTACATAGCATTATACATCAGTAGTTGTCCGCAACAAACAATGTTGATCTGCCGTGGTACAAGTCCTTGTGCAGATTGAAAGAATGCCATCATCTCCTGTTCCGTTGTTGTCTCCTTTTTGTAGTTTTAAATAATGATTTAATGATTTGATATTTATTTGCCGCCGTCACTGCTATAATGCTTCTCCGACGAGCCGCTTCTTCTTCGGCTTTTGCCGTGGTACTGCGGGTTACACCAGCAACATGCCCGTGGACACTGCTGACTAGCGGTTTGCATGTGTACTGCACGTTGACGCGGACAACGACGCAGAAGTATAAATGAAAACTGACGCATAGCCTACGGCGGAAAGGCTACGGCGTAGGTCCGACGCAGAAGTATAAATCAGCCTTAATGCCCGCCTATCATGTTCACAGCAGTTACTAATTACAAAAATGTAACTCACTCACACAGGTTTCACCAGGTTTGGTAACAAACATTACCTTAAATTTTGGCGAACAGGTTGCATTTGTACAATCTTATTCATACGTTTTCATAAAATCGGCCTATAGTTAGGTTTAGTGTTGGGGTTAAGGGTTGACCTTCATGCATACTTTTTCCAAAAAATCATGTTTATATATCATACAAATTCGCTACCAATTTGCCAAACATTTTAAATAGTTACTAACTGCCATAACATTCAAAATTACCAATGTTACATTTTCTCATGAGATTAGTTAGTTCAGCTGAGTTCAATTTAAGCTTCGTCTTCATGCTTGCAGTCTTCTTCACACCAAAAAGAATAACTATCAGTAATCAGAACCTTTTTAGAGGGCAGACTATTTTCCTCCTCTTCTTTTGTCCATCAAAAACTACCCCTTACACAAATAAAGGCCTATCTCACTCTCTTCCTCCTGGACTGAGTATGGATGACCAGTGTAACTTACATTTCCATCTGACTGCCTGCAGTCAGGATGCATCCGTTCAGCCACACATTAGCACATCTGTGACATATGCAGAGCCACACGGGCACAGCCACCCAGTCACCTCCCTCAGAGCCCCGGGAGCCACATGGATGTGTGCTCAACCGAACATTAGGTCTATATCTACAGTATGAGACCACAGTATCTACTGCAAGCGTGTCATAAAGGATGCGACCATACACACTCAAATCAATAAGTGTGGCTCCAGGAAGGCTGATTTAGTAGACAGCAAACTTTATGGGGAATTTTAGCTCTATTTCACACCTCAGCGAGTTCAGCAATGCTCAAACTCTGACAGAGAGACAACCAATTAACCTTTAGGTCTTTGGCGCACAGCCCAATGCTGCGTGATACAACACACACACACACACACACACAAACAGACCTCCCTGCGCTCAGCGCTAATGTTGACGGTTTCTATAAGACTCGATGTGAATATGAAATCTCAGTCAGAGCAGCATGATGAACAGCTGCACAATTTCCTCACTGCTGAATGAGGTAAAACTGCAAAAAACAGACTGAAATTCAAGAGTAAAACCTAGGGGAAAAAATAATGATTAGTGATGGGCCTGGATGGTCGTTTAGGGAAGTTTATGTACACGTCAAAATATCTTCTGTTGTGTTTGGCAAAGCAAATACAGAACAGAACATTGAAGTGAGTAAATAATGACAGAATTTTCATTTTTGGGTGAACTATCTCTTTAAGACTAACCAGCTGTTCAGACAACCAACCAACTAGCTGATTATTAAAATATATGTAGATTTGCATCTATCATAAACGGTGAACTTGGCAGTGAATATATGCGTGTGTTTCTGTGAGTGTGTAGAAGTGTAGAAAAACCTGGGGGCGATGTGCTTTGATGGTAGTCCCAAATCCACTACAGCAGACGGTGCGTCCCGCAACCGTGCAAATCCCTGTGTTCTCATTGGTTCCTCTCATCTCCCCAAAAACCCCTATTAATTATTCAGAAATGTTAGAGAGGACTCCTAGTGAGCAACACTCTGTTCTCTGAGCTCAAACCACTGCTCGTGAATGAGCTAATGTCCCATATTTTACACATACAGTCTTTCCACATACAACTCGCAATGCAAATCTAAAGCTTGTCTATCCAAGAACTTTCTATCTTCATTGTTAGCAATCCATGTTTTCCAGACTTTAAAGTTCTTGGAAAGACACACTGCACATTATTGTCACATATATATGCATTTACATTTTTTTTATACATGCATTTGACAGACACTTTATCCAAAGCATTCAAGGTATACATTTTTTAAGTTCATGCATACCCTGGGAATCAAACCCATGACACTGGCATTGTTAGCGCCATGCTCTACTGTTTGACCATGCATGCTTTCTAATGCATATGCATGCTTTCTAATGTCAAGCCCCATAAGGACTAAATCATAAATCACTACAAATCATTATAACAGATATAAGACGACTCCATAGACAAACACTGGCTACATGTTTTGCCTATAAAAGAAAAAGGCTAGGCTAGGGGAGTTCAAAATATGGGGACGGTTGTCACCTAAATTAGCTCAAACCGTGAAGTGAGTTGTGGTGAGGATGCTCCTGGACAGAAGGGCTGGATGGATGATTCTTCCTTTATCTCTCTCTCTCACATCCCCCTTATTCCTCTCTCTGTCTTTCTCTCTTTGTGTTCCCTCTATGTGCTGACCGATGCAAAGGCTTAAAAAACTGCACTAGTGAAAAGCTTCACTGAACTGACACGCTCTGCAAGACAAGTATAACTTCTCCACTGTTTGTATTTTTGTTGACATAACGTTTTTTATAAGAGTTACAATATCTACAGAAAAGCAGACTGTAGCAAAGGCAGCTTAAGGGAAACTACTTGCCCTCACCTGACCTTCAGGGATAAATTCTTTCCTTTCTTGATTTAAGTATATGGGTTTACATTGACCTCAAGTGCTGGGAAGTAACTAAAAAGGCTAACTAATACAAAAGTTTGTTTTTGAATAGTATAAATTTTGCATTAACATGCTATTTATTTCAAAAAGAAGCAAAGAATTGTGAAGTATTGACATTATATGGTACATGGAGCATTATAATCAAGCAAACAAAAAATATCAGCCACTTTAACCTCTTAAGACCCGGCAAAACATTTTAGGAAAAAAATAGTATTTTTTCATGTCATTACATTGTTTAGATTGATAACAGAATGATTTGATATGCCATTTTTCTTCATGCAAAATGTGTGTAAAATGGCCATAAACAGGCCATTTCTCATTATATATAATGTATCTATAAACTAAATCTAATTTGCATATTAATGTGTTTTTGGGGAAAAGAAAAGTGTAATAATGGGAGTAATAATTGACAAGATTTTCATAATAACATATAATATTTCATAGGAATATTGAAATATATTTTCTTTCCCTATTCATTTGTTGTGTCTCCCAAAATGCGTAATAAACATGCTTTTGGAGTTAAAAATTGTTAGTAAATTTAAAAAAAAATTTTTTGTTGGACAACAGGTTTGTAAATGCTTCTTGTTACCTGCGGTGCGAACACACCAAAGAGTAGGAACTTCCGTCATTAGTTCTAAGAACTATGAAAAGGTTCCTCCGGTGCGAAAGCCCCCATTGTGGTTTGGAAGCACACTGGTCAATGTAGTCAGATAACATTATACTTTTCATATAACAGTACCTGCTAATCAATAACTGAGGCTAAGCTGCATTAGCACCACACAGCACAATATATCATTCATGCAGTATGTGAACACACTCCTGCCCCTCCAGACACCCCTTGGAAAGCTAAGCCTCCTGATTAATGAGAAAATCCCTTGTTAATTCCTGTCGTGGTATTGCCTCTTGCTAATTACATGCACTGTAGGTTACGAGGCTGGACTGTGAAAGTATGACAGTGGTGTTAAAGGGGTCATATGATGCGATTTCAAGTTTTCCTTTCTCTTTGGAGTGTTACAAGCTGTTCGTGAATAGATAAGATCCCTAAAGTTGCAAAGACTAAAGTCTCAAACCCAAAGAGATATTCTTTATAAAAGTTAAGACTCGTCCACGAGCCACATGGCTCGATACGCAACGCAACGCAATGCATAAAAAGACAGTATAAGTCATTATAATCTGTAATTATGTCCCCACTGGATGCTACAAATGCCTCGTTTGTAATGGGTTTTATTGGTTTTGTCTCGTCGCTCCGGCCGGGACAGGGCATCACAGTATGGTAAGGGGCGTAACATTTCTGTCACACGCTTGAGGTATTCGGCCAATCACAACACACTGGATAGCTGACCAATCAGAGCACATCTCGCTTTTCAGACCGATGAGCTTTGTAAAAATCGACG
>NW_015662005.1:206439-216130 GCF_001515625.1 Sinocyclocheilus rhinocerous | reverse complement strand
GGATAGTTGGCCAATCAGAGCACACCTCGCTTTTCAGGCCGATGAGCTTTGTAAAAATCGACGTGTTTCAGAAAGGCGGGACATAGAGGAGAAACAATAATGTACAGTATGTGGAAAATAATGTGTTTTTTGAACCTTAAACCGCATAAACACATTTCATTACACCAAATACACAAAATAATGTTCTTTTTAGCAACATCATATGACCCCTTTAACAGGATGAGTAAGCAGCAACAGAGTCATGCTAGTTAGGAGGTCATGTCATACATTTTTAATTATTTATTATTTCCACTTATGTCCAATAAATATTTAGATAGATATAACATACAGCATGATCTTCAAGGCCCACTATAGTGACCTTATTACCAAAGCTTGTAGACAGATGATGCCCTAACACAACCTGTGGGATTTACTATGGTCTCTATTAACATAAACTAAAAGAACAGATTTGCAGCACACACACACAGACTTTCAGACAGGTAGATTCATAGCAGCAAGATTTTATTTTACTCTAAAGTAACAATTAACAATTACTATGCTAACAGTTTGATTATGTACCAAAACTAAGAGACTTTAAATTTTCGTTCTACCAGAATTTAATTACCGTATTGTCCCGAATATAAGACGATGTTTTTTTCTTGGAAATACATCTGAAAAAACGCGGTCGTCTTATATTCGGGCCAATACGGTAGTTTTAACCAACTAATTATCAAAGTAAAACAGGACAAACTCACTTATAACATCCCACCACCTCCAACAACTAGAACACTAGATCTCTGAAACAAACAAAAAAAAAATCACTCATGGATTTGATTTGAGGTCAGTGCTTATTCGATCAAACAAAATATCTTTATCACAACACAATGTCCAATCTAATGGATCTAAAACATTTTTTAAAACGCTAAGGTAACAGTTTCTAATCATTTTTTTTTTTTTTTTAAATCAGATTATCATTAAAAAAAAAGTTCTGTCACATTAATAGCAATCAAATGTTCATAACGATCTGAGAAGATGCATTAACAGCTCCTCATTTAAATTAAAATGTTTAAATCGCACCAAATTTTTGTACCGAATATTTGTCTGGCTGTCAACAGGACAAAACCATGGCAGAAAAATGGCATATTAGCCATATCAATAACTGCTGACTGTGGAAAAACAAGCAAATATATTTTAATTCTGCTTCTATATTTAAATACCCTTCTACAAATATGCTTACAAATAAATGGTTTGCTGAAGTTTTTACTTTGAAGTAGTTTGCACATTGTTACATCACATTACCACCTTGGATATGCATTCATTTATAATAATTCAACAGTCTGTCGCCAGTTCTTACTTACATATATCTTCATTGAAGAATACAAAAGGTGCTTTATAAATAAAGTTTTTGCTTAGTAATATTCTACAATAGTCAATATTTCAGCTCATCCTGCATAACAGGAAGTATTAAGCAATACTACATAATGTATTTTGATCTTATCTGTCATCAGGAAATGCCTTCTAGAAAGATATTTTCCTTTTCCTGTTTCTGTCTTACACGCATTTAATCACAGACTGATAATTCAGACAGAGTAGATTTATCTGAACCGATACTGAAGCAGATAATCTTGTCCAGGTGAATCCAATTAGTGGCAGGTTAAACATCAGCGTCAGCCAAATGGCCTGACAACACACACATTATTAGATGCAATGATGCAATCACTTGTAGTTAGTCTTAGCAAAATCCAATAAAATAAATCCCAGCTGTATGTCCTAGACTCACATTTAGCACACGGCTTGTTAACAAAGGTGCCAAGGCATTGTGGTACACTTGCTGTGCTAGGTCACTATGGCTGATTTTCTCAAGTGTGTTGGTTCGTCACCCCTGTACACACAAGCACAGCGGGGTTAACGAAACGTCTTAAGACGCTCATCGAACGTCTGCCATACAGACTAAAGGAGATGATGGCGCTTGGTACTGAGAGCACAATAGCTATTCAGGGAGGACTGCCCTCAGAACAACTCACAATGACTCAACAAAGAGGAACAGAAAGATGAATAGACAGAGAGAGGTGATTCTGGAGAGACACAGACAGCCAGAAAGGATTTTCAAAAGTGTCATTTTCGCAACACAGAGGAATGGACGAGCAAAGACCAACGATTTCAGAAAGACTTCTGAAATGGTCTGAAAATATTAGGATCTGCATTGGAAATAGGTTAACCAAAAACTTTCTTTATGACAGAACAGAGGGATAGTGGGAAGGGAATTCCAATTATGCAAAACTATAGGAGAAAGGCATTCCCCACACTCAACAGGGCAATCTGAGGCCAGTAGTGGTGAACACCCATGCCTGCCCTCGACAAGACCTTTCACTGCAGAAATAGACACAGAACAATGTGTCTTTCTCATGATGACCACAAAGCCACCGTAGTGACGGAACAAAGCTTAAGTGTGAGAACACTTGTGCAAATGACATGGCTAATCAGCAAAATGACATCAACGGCCACAATGACGCAACCTGTAGCCTCAGTGCTGCTCGCCGTTCAAAAAACAACTGAGATCATCCTTCTCTCCTACACTGTCCATTTCTTGTAGGACAAGTTGTGTGTGGAATTTTACCACAAAAGTACAGGGTCTTCCAGTCATAAAAGAGATAGACAGCATGACAGCTATTTCCTAGTGTACTACAGAACACTTCAGCAAAATAAAAAATTAACTATAATAATCATACCATATATACTAACACCAAAGCTGCATTTATTTGATCAAAAATACATGAAAACAGTAATATTGTGATTTTGTGTAATTTTGAGTAATATTGTGAATATTAATACAATTTAAAAGAACTGTTTTCTTGAAGAATTTCTTATTATTATTATTGTTGAAAACAGCTGTGCTGCTTAATATTTTTGTGTAAACCGTGATACATTTTTAGGATTATTTTATCAATAGAAGTTTTAATATAACAGCACATACTTAATTTTTATTTTGTAACATTATAAATCTTTTTGCTTTCGCTTTCTGTAAAAAACAACAACAAAAAACTCTTACCGACCATAAACTTTTCAATAGTAGTATATATATATATATATATATATATATTACTGTTAATTTTATATTATTATAAAATTTTATAATAATATTATTATAATATTTTATATGATTAAATTCAACATGTATATTATTATATTTCTATTATTACTATTTGATTGACCTTTTATTTCAGTTCCAAAATATGTCACAAATAATAACTGCATGGACCAAGGATACCAAATATCACATATAAGATGAAGTCACACCCCTAAGTGTGAACCCCACCTACGTTAAGCATCTTCCCGTATATCTCAGCATTCTCATTTTCCGCATTCGGGGCTCAGGTACTCACCAGGTAGTGTGGAGATTGAATGTAAGAGAACATGTCTTCTGTGGGTCTGGGGCCAAAACAGGCCCCCGCTGAGAAAGTTAAGTCCTTCTTGTAGCAAGAGGAAAATGGTGCGATACAGAGAGGGCGGAAGAGAGAAATAAGGAATCAGAGACAAGACAGTCACGGCTTTCCAACCCAAAGCCACAAAGAGGCAGGGACAAGGTGCTTAAAGAGAGCATCTTAGTGAGTTAAATATAGAAGCAGTGGAGTTCTCTTTAAATAGGCTCACTCATTAGGACACTGGCCTTAACCACTTTAGAGTGGAAAAGAGAGGGGGAGAGAGAGAGTAAAGGCTTGTGCACATCGGGACGATTATCGCCCACAATTATCGCCAACGTTTAACGCCTCGTGACTAAACAAATGGCGCCAATGTGAGTGTGCACACCGATGTGCAAAACGGCAGGCGTAAAAGCGTCATTTAAAAAAAAAGCCTCTGGCTCATACAAACTGTCCAACCAGCTGCTGAAGTTACAGTAAAACACGACTTGGTGGCGCTCAAGCACAAAACGGTCTTGCCAAGCACACATTGATACCTAACGACGAAGAGGAGGTAAGTAGTGGAAGAAGATGCATCTAAGGCAAGATGAATGTAAAGCTGCTGGTCTCATTGGTGTCTAAACACAAAGAGCTTTATGACAAACGCGACAGCGACTACAAAAATCTCGATAAGAGGGAGTTGTTATGGAGAGGAATTGCAGATCAAATAGGATTCGATGTGTACCTGGGTGTTTCTGTTTTTCATTAAGCGCCATCTAATGTCAGGGTGTGAATTTGCACGTTCACTCGGCTCATCGCCAGTGAAAATCGCTTGGGTATGAACACACAAGACGTGTCGAAAAAACGTCTCGAAAAACGCTGGCAATAAACGCGCACGATAATCATCCCCGTGTGCACGAGGCTTAAAGCAACCGCTAAGAGAAAGCAGGACACGGTGACCCTGTATGCTGAAGGTCTGCCAGCAGAGGTCAGAGGTCATGGCACTAGAGATCAATGGTGATGCAGTTCACACGCTCCACAGCGGAACGGTGGGATTTCAATTGCCATGGTTCCTGTTCATGAGTCTGACAGGGTCTAAGTTTGAATCTCTGCTCACACTGACAGTGATTAAATCACTGGAGGTCACCAAGTTACTGAGCTGTTGGATGGATGCTATTGGACGTTTTAACTTGATAGCTGCAACCAACTGTATCAGGTGGCATATCGCTTGAACTTCACTGACTAAACTCCCATTGGTTGTCACCAATTCTATATTTCTTATAAAATGTAACTCTGCTTACGTTTTGTCGGATGACAGTTAATCTTCCTTGTGTTCTATACATCGCTGTCAGTACATTTTTTTATGATTAAATACTTTTTGTTCTAGTTCGCAACCTCTACAAGTATACCATTTGCAGGTTGATTTCCTTTGAAAAGTGAAAACTGCTTTCAAAACATTGCTTTATTTAAGCATCTCAACATATCTGACATAGAAATAGTGGCTCAACTAGGGCTGTGCAATTGATCGCATGCGATTGTCATGTGCATCTCGTCAGTAAAGCCGGTTCCGTGATTAGTAGTAAATCTCCAGCACGTGCTTTTACACGCAGCATTTACTACACAGAGCCGTAGTTCACTGACAATTAGGCAATATTGCGTTCATAATCGCAGATGAATCGCATTCGACATTGCCTAGCTTGTCAGTGAACTACGGCTCTGTGTAGTAAATGCCGCTCCATCTGAAAGCAGGTGATGGCGATTTACTACCAATCACGGAACCGGCTTTACTGACGAGATGCGCTTGACAATCGCATGCAATTAATTGCACAGCCCTAGGCTCAACCAGTAGTGTGAGTTTGGGGCAGGGTTATCTGTTTCTTCAACTAATGGCACATGAGGCAAACAGTCAAAGCTTGAGGTACAGTGTGTTCAGGATGAATGAAATGATGTACCAGCTTTGAGTCAGCAGTTTTGACATTTCATTGGCCGGGCAGTTGCTCAATGCAGGGCTTTGAACAAAGGAACAATGTTGCGAGTCCCCTGTGCCATAAGAATTCTGCTGATAATTTGCACACGGTCACGTCTCGCCTCGTGCCCAATACATCATACCCACTCACAACCCCACACACTGAATAATGCATACAGTGGTGTGGCTGAGAGAGACTGTGGTGTTTACAACTGTCTGAAGTACAAACAAAGACCCTTAAGGCAATTCTGTTGAATCAATGTTCATCTTTGTAGCTTCAATAACATGTCAAATTATTTCTCATATCAAGAAGATAACGGCTTGGTTCACAGTAAATGCTGCTCCACATGAACTATGAACTTGGGTCGCTTATAATGCGCATTTGAAAACATAACATACGCCAACCATCTTAACAAATTTGTAATGAAAAGTGCTAATAAACTGGTTGTTGTCAACAAATAAGAAACTTTAAGGTCTCACTGTAGTTTTCAGCCAAAATAAAAACTTGATGGTTTAATGTTTGAAAAAAAAAAGAAAAAATTAAGACAGCCGTAGAGTCGTGTTATAGAATAAAATTACTAATATTATTATTTTTGTCTTAAATACTTTTTATTTTACAGGGAAACATTGCAATAGTAATATTTCTCATTACGTTTAATATTTTATTATTATTATTATAGTCATACTGATATATAATCACAACATTTCAATCACATTTTTAACAGAAAAAAATTGCTATTCAATATTTTCAGAAGAAAGAAAGGTTTTGAATGGCTTTAGAATAAGTAAATGACTACAGAATTTTAATTTTTGAGTGAAATATCCCTTTAACAAGTACTTAAAACTCTCATATGCTCTCATGCAGAAAGGGTCACTATGGAGATTACAAAAATGAATGAGAGGGTGAATCAGGTTAATTAAACTTGGACACTGAATGCTTATGCTTTTATCAAACCACTCTCGCTTTAAACAACAAGATAAGAAAGAGGCAAGGTTAAAGCGTGACTGGCAATCTGCACAAGAATACTGTACAAAAGAATGTGTGTGTGTTATCTCTTCTCCAGATGTGTGAGTATTACCAAGTCTGTCATAATGATAAGGTTAGGTCCACCAACTCAACGCTCAACATTTTAAGAGCTCTCTTCCTCTCTGCTTCCATCTCTTATGCACTTTCTCCTTCCATCAAGGTGACCCACAAAGCGCTATCCCTCTGCATCAGTGCACAAACATATAGATGTTCTGCTGTGCAGAGCTAATCCAGCATTAAACCGGTCACAGAAACCTCCAATCAGACACGACTTACATGTACAGTTTAGCTTCAGGGAGTATTGTAGGTTGGATTTCCACAATTTGAAAATGCCAATTCAACAAGCTTCCAGTGCTACCTTCATAAGAGCCCTTCAGAAACGTCACTGACATTCTCCAGGTCAATCAGGTCAAGTCACGTGATCATTTTAAAGCTCAATCTAGTGAGCAGGAAAAAGGAATTTATTCATTAGAAATGCAAAATGATGGTTTGTGTTCTAACATGTCAGCAGACATCAGTAAGATGACTTGGCTAGAGGACTAGTGGTGGTTAAGTATTAGTTAAATGTCTTGGAAATTTGTTAGATTGTTTGATTCCTGTTATCCAAGAATTAAGTAAGAGCAAAGTTATTTTAATATTATTATAGTATTTGTTAATATTTTAATAGCTTTTTTCTATTTTCATTTTTTTCTATTTGAATTTTATTTTAGGTTTTATTACTTTTATGTGCTTTTATAATTTTATTAATTTTTCAATATTTATATACAACTTTAAACTATTTTTATTTTTATTTATTTTCATTTAGTAGTTGTAGTTCTTCAACTCGAAAGCATCATTATAACCAAAGACAAGCTGCAAAATGCAGAAACAGTCACTAGCACAGAAACAGAGGAAATAATACCACTGTGAGGAACAAAAAGGCAGACAAAGACCGGAAATGTAGTCAGAGGTGTTGTCTGGGGTACAGGTGAGAGACGGCTGCTCAAGAAAACAAAGTGGATTTAAAAGGCCTAATCAACATATATAGGATGGCTTTTGTCTCAAGATTTACATTTATTCATTTAGCAGATACAACACAAACTCCATCATAAAAACATTTTGGACAAATTATGGCACATAACACTGAATGAGTATTCTAGCATAAAGGTAAAAATTAAACTTCCTTTGCAAATGCATCATAGTCTCAGCCTCAAACAGTTCCTCGAGTATTGTTTGAGGCATCAAATAGCAAGTGAACCAGATAATCACAAGCAACACTGTAAAATCTGCTTTTTTTCTATTTTGTCTATAATATAGTCTGTACTTTTTAAAAACTTTTCTAACTGTGGCTGGCTGCTTTGCATGTTGGTCTCTTCCTATCTAAATGGGTGATTTTTGTCCAGAAAAAGAAATGAGAGAGAGAGAGAGATGAGAACACAGACAGAGACAGCTGGATGTGGCAGTGTGTTCAGTCTGTTTGGTTAACACAGACATATAATAGAGATCTCTTGCAGAGCACCCAACATCTCTACTCTAGACCTGAAAATTCAGTTTTCAGAAAAAAACAATAGGAAATAGCACTAGTGAGAGGCAACCACTAAAAACTGCAGCATTAGCTGTCGTGTAGCTTATATTCCCCCGATATACTGGTCTTGGTCTTACGTATCAGAAGCCAGACAGAGAGTTTAGTGACGACACTAATCTCACCAAGCACTTCCATGAACCCTTGAAACGGTACATTACTCTCTGCTCGAGTGTGATGTCCAGATAGTTTCACTTCAAACTCACATTCAAGTTCATAAGTTCCAATCCTAAAGGTCAAGGCAAGTCCGTTTGTCATCATTCTTACTCTTTCTGCAATCTACCATCAACTACAATATAAGAACATAAATAATTCCTCCAGATCCATGAGTTACGTAAACAAGGGAGACGACAACAATAATATCATCTGGATTATAGATTTAAAATCTGATTTCCCCTTTTTGCAGAGAGGAGAATGACCTGTTAATATGCCAAACCACCACAACAAATCAAGACATGTTCTTATTTATCTTGAAACATTTGTTTCTGACTCAAGGTTTTGAATCACGACAGGAACAGAATAAAATTAAGACTACAGGATGCCTGCTTAGACATTGTTCCATGAACTTTCAGGTCTGAGCGTGACAGAGCATGGACTACAGACTATCTTAACAAGAACTTTACAAAAACCCGATTATGTAAATAGGAAATTGTTGTTGGTCATTATACAGTCAGTAAGACAGTCTCTTCCTTTCTTAGAGGACGGCTCTTAGCAAAATAAGCAGAAAAATATGAAAAGATTTTTTTTTTTTTGAGACCAAGTACATTCCTACTAGTTATTAACCAATACCGACTGATAAATTAGAAGTTATTTGGTCATTTAATTGACTGATAACTATATTGGCCTGAACAGAAGTATAGGTTACCTTTTTGTCCACTCAAAAATCTACAAATATCTTGGATAACAAACATTTTTTGTCAAATTTAAGAAATTCAGAGAATTAGAATAAATATTGTGTACAATAAGATTTAATTCATTTTCATCAATTTTTACTGTCTTTTTCTTATCCTCATTAAGGCTGCATTTATTTGATCATAATACAATAAAAATGTAAAATGTTGAAATTACAACTTAAAATAATATATATATTTTTTTTTTTTTTTGAATATATTTTCAAATGTAATTTATTCCTGTGATGGCAAACCTGAATTTTCAGCAACCATTACTGCAGTATTCAGTGTCACGTTTAGTCTCAAATTTCTTTTGTAACAATGTAAAAGTCTTAACTGTCACTTTTGATAAACTGAATGTGTCTTTGCTGAATTAAAGTATTAATTTTTTATACATAAATAAATCATACAGATCCCAAACATTTTACAAGCATACCACAACAGCCACTGAAAAAAACCCATATTGGTCGACAACATCTTCCAATGCCTAAAATATCTGAAAACAGGGAAATGTACAGTAAGGTGAGCTGAGAAAGTCATTCAGTGTCCCATGACTGTGGCCAGTGGTCACCTGTAAAATACAGGAGATTTAGATGTAAATAAAATCAAACTGCAACTAGTGCTGTGTTCAAAATATCGATACGACGATGTATCGTCACAGAGATTTGACGATACGAGTATCGATACAGCTGGCCCTGTATCGATACTGTGGCACGTGTGCAGCAGTGGACCACGCTTAATTTGTTTAAACTTTTACAACGTTTAAAATTGAGTAGAAAAGTGCGAGGTTTCTAAAAAAAGAATGAATAGAGCATATACAGGTGCATCTCAATAAATTAGAATGTCGTGGAAAAGTTCATTTATTTCAGT
>NW_015662005.1:204770-204969 GCF_001515625.1 Sinocyclocheilus rhinocerous | reverse complement strand
ATTAGTGCTGTGTTCAAAATATCGATACGACGATGTATCGTCACAGAGATTTGACGATACGAGTTTCGATACAGCTGGCCCTGTATCGATATTGTGGCACGTGTGCAGCAGTGTAATTTGTTTAATTTGTTTAAAATTTTACAACGTTTAAAATTGAGTAGAAAAGTGCGAGGTTTCTAAAAAAGAGCATATATAGCAT
>NW_015662005.1:204421-204596 GCF_001515625.1 Sinocyclocheilus rhinocerous | reverse complement strand
CACGCGCTCTCTCTCCACTGTGGATAAACGCGCTTGCTTTCTGCTTAGCTTGCTTAGCTTGCAGTTTAGCGATCTCCACTTCAATATTCTATTCTCAGAAAAGTGTGATTCATATTTACGACATTTACGACACACAGAGAAAGAGAGAGAGAGAGAGGCTGTGTATGTATGAATT
>NW_015662005.1:204091-204362 GCF_001515625.1 Sinocyclocheilus rhinocerous | reverse complement strand
CGGCCGCAACGTGATCTGTGTGTGTGTGTGTGTGACTGCACTTGACATCAAACTGCTTCTGTTTCACACAAATGCTGGCACAGACGTGCATGTTCGGCTAGAGTCGCTTTGAACTCGTGCATCTTCGGAAGCGGAGCTGCGCGGAAAGTTACAAAAAATGTTGTGCACACCGCCACGCGAAGCGACGTTGCGCGCACTCAAAGCGAACTTGCGGACGCGTATAAATCAGCCTTGAGAGTGTGTGCGTTAGATTAGAACTCTTCTAATTTTC
>NW_015662005.1:195220-203821 GCF_001515625.1 Sinocyclocheilus rhinocerous | reverse complement strand
ATTGTGTTAATTTGTGCAATGATAACCTACCAGCAATGTAAATGATTTTTAAAATATATTAGAATGAGTACATTACAATATAAATTTATTAGAACAAGTACATTATTATTTATGGGCTTAAAAACAAGATGCAAACAATCAGAATATTGTACCTGGTGGGGAGTGCACAATGTAAACATGAAACATATGCAGTTACCTATATTGTACTGTGGTACAGTTATGGAGGTCCTTCATAATGCAGAGGTCAACTGCTTGCTCTGCCAATAGTTAGAAATGGCACTATAGTAAGCAGTGTTTAATAAACAGCTGTTTTTCTAAATTCTGCTGAGGTGAAACTCAGTGCAGTCATGTATCGTGATACGTATCGTATCGTGGCCTCTGTATCGTGATACGTATCGTATCGTGACTTTGCTGGTGATACACAGCCCTAACTGCAACATGATCAATAAAAAAAATCACAAAATTAAATGACTGCTATCTCCAATATTTTTCTAATACGTCCCAACTACAAATAATAAAATTAGTAGTCCCTGTGCATGTGTCTCATCCAGGATCTCTCTTGCTCTCTTTTGCCCACCCACACAGTTAGCC
Organism: Sinocyclocheilus rhinocerous; assembly: GCF_001515625.1. NCBI lineage: Eukaryota > Metazoa > Chordata > Actinopteri > Cypriniformes > Cyprinidae > Sinocyclocheilus > Sinocyclocheilus rhinocerous. The sequence goes on along the minus strand of NW_015662005.1, from coordinate 203,230 downwards.
TCAAACAACTATCAAACAAGTATTTTACATCTGTCATCTCAAATTCTTCTGTGACGTTCCCTTTTTCTCGCCCTTTGGCTGACTGACTGGATGAGAGTATTTTAGCTGAAACCGAATGGTAAAGAGGCATGGAGACTCTTTGCCCCCCTCAGATGTCTGATAATGTGGCTTTTGTCAGTCATTCAGCCCTTTGGAGGCCACTGGAGTCTCATTCTGTGTCTATAGTCCAGTGATGACAGCACTTCCCCTGCAGTGGCCTTAGATTCAGCCAACAGCTCCAGCATGTGATGCTAAAAGCAAACATTTAATTCAGGTTAGACTGCTGTGGTTCCAAAGCCAATGACTGGGCTTTCGCCCCTCTGCATGCGTTTATGGGATTCAAGTTTAATACTCCAGTGCTTGATACTTACAACGACAGCGCATGAAATTCCGAGCACACACACAGGCCTAATAAAGAGACTCGAATCTAAACTCTTGGCAGTTCCTCTATGACTTATTGTTTGGAAAGAATAAAGAAAGTATCCAACTTCTTTGACTGACACTATGAGTTCCAGATTCTTTGACTGAGTATTCAAATTTCACTTTTTTTATTTTAGATTTACTTCTCTATTGCCCACTCACAAATACTTTCAATATCTAGGTGAACAAAATATCAGTAACATATCATTATCAGCCAACATTAGAGATCCGCAATCGTTCAATACTGGATATTTAATTGTTCATGCTCATTTGTCATATGTTTACATGTAAATTGAACATTTGATGACAGCAAAGGTAAAGTTTATCTTTAAAGCACAAATTTAATAAAAATTTATTTTATTTATTAATATTATTTAAAAAATCATATTTAATATATTTCAAAATAAATATCAATTTTTCATTCTGAACATTATAAACTTGCGTGCTTCACTTGAGGAATTTAAAATGTTTCATTTTAGTTTTTAGTGTTTTATTTTAAATGCATTTATACAAAATGGTATCGGATTTAAATTTTGGCTATTTATCCGTTACTGACCACAACTTGAAAATTATTACCGACTAGAATTTTAATTTTGCTGCTTTAACACAGATAAATGTTTTTGAATCTCGTAAGAGAGACACACCAGAACACAAGCAGCTCTTTGAGTGTTTGCTTTGGTTCTTTAGACTCTCTTTGTGCCAGTATAAAAGGGCATTTTGGGGCACTCAGTGCTTACTGGCACAAACATCCACCCAAGTCTTTCTTTCCAGAGGCAAAAGCAGACCGCAATCCATCACACAGTGCACAGACAGAGAAAGAGATATTATTAACCTTTCAAAGAAGGACATAAAAGAGTAGAAGATGAGTAAAAGTATATAAATAAGGCCGCGGATAGAAAAACTGCCCTTTTAAGAGACGGTTAACTTTATTGGCTGGCACTCAACTGACACCAAACCCACTGTGGCATAAAGAGAGATTGTAGATGTAGATTATGTATTTTTGAAGTCCTGCACAAATGTATGCGCACACAATCATGTAATGCTAAGAGTGTTTGTGTCACATTCCCCTTAATCCAGTTCTTTCCCATCCACCCGCAACCCCCTCTTCTTTACGGAGGTGCCATAAGAGGCTTTTAAATGGGGGGTGGGTTGTGTTTGGTGCAAGAAGGAACATGCTTCTATAGTAACTAAAATAACACTCCAAATCTTTCTAGGTTGGTTGATTCAGCAACTGTCACAATTGGCATTTTGAGGGATGGTTTAAACGTCAGGCTCTGAACTGTTAAGACCGGCAGTTTCCCCAACAGCACTAAAAGAGAAGTTAGAGTGAAATCTGAGAGCAGGAACCACTCAGTGGCCAGCGAGCCAGAGGCTGATGGGGAAGACGGTGAGAGAGTGGTCTTTGACTGGTCTTCAAACCTTTTGACTAGACAGTGTGTTAAAACACAGGATCAGCAAAGCAGATTTTCTGAGGATTACGGGGGGAGCATCCTGTTAGACATCACAAACTGTCACTGTCATTGACAAGCTTCTCACTATCTACCAGCGATTAACAAACCTTCTGTGGGACACATATGAAAACATTTTGAAACATTTCTTGTGCTTTTAGGCCATTCAGTGAAATTTTAATGTTGTTTTGAACCCACTGACTTTCACTGTACAGACAAAAGACTTTCATTGTTCCACACAAAGAACAAAAGACTCTCAGAACTACATGAGAGTGAGTAAATGATGACCACATTTTCATTTTTGGGTGAACTATCCCTTTAAGAACTGACAGTGGACCCCGGCTTAATATTGGGTTATTTCAAAAGCATCTCTTTATGTAATAGTGAGATTAGCAACAGCATAATCTACAGCTCACACAACAAATCTTTGTGGTCAAGTAGTATTTGGTGCAAGAAGGCCAACGGATAACATCAGCAGTGTTATTTAAGTAGGCCTACATCATAAGGTCAAAGGTCTTATGATGTACTGGTCTTACACAAAAGCTCTTACACAAACTGGCACCCAAATATACACATACAATAATACTGAAAGTGCAAACAGACACTGGACAGAGGAAGCTCTACGAACAAAGCTTCTTCAGTAGTGACTTCCTGTGTCTTTTAGCCTCAACTGAGTCACAGTCACAAAAGCTGGCAAAAAGTGAGTGTGCACAGACGACTCCACATAAAGTACACACACAAATGTCAAGTACTGAAAGCAGTGAATTTCTTCGCCTTCAGGATCTTCTCTGTTTTTAGCTTGTTTGCTAAAACTAACAGCTCTGTAAACACTAACATGCATTTATACACATCCCAAAACGACGGGACAAATCACACAAAAACATGTTTATAGGTCACATTTCACACCCATAGTACATGAAAAACTTCCATGACGAATATATACACTACCTAAGTTTGGGGTTAGTAAGTTTAATATCAATACTTTTATTCAGGAAAATGTATTACATTGACAGCAGAAAAAAAAACTACAACATTGTTTACTGAAAAAGCAGCACAACTGTTTTCAACACTGATAATAATAATAATAAGAAATGTTTTTTTAGCACCAAATCAGCATATTAGAATGATTTCTTAAGGATCATGTGACACTGAAGACTCAGCTTTGCCATCACAGGAATAAATTACATTTGAAATATTTGTTATAATTTACATAAAACATTAAAATATATTATTATATTATATTATTATTATATTTAAATTGTAATAATATTTTATAATATTACTGTTTTTACTACATTTATCAAATTTATGCAGTAGAATTTTTTCTTTCAAAAGCTCAAACTTTTCTACAAAGCTTTAACATTTGAATAATATATCATTATTTGTTTAGCCTAACAGTAATGACAGAAACATGTTGCATTGTATTAATACAAAAAAACTGCTTAATAAAAAAATGCTTAATTGTTGTAAGAAATGCAAATTTGAATACTCCTATAACAAGTTTAATTTTCTCGAAGTAAAAAATATTTTTTACATCTTTCTTTTGATTTGGGGTGAAACGTGACCCGGACCTTCACCTGACTATTCCTTTGCAAAGGTTTGTCATGAGCATCAACAAACAACAACTTTCGGCTTTTGAAGGCATTAACCAGGTGTCAATCATCCATGCTGGAGAGAGACATCAAACATATTATGACCTTTCAGATGCAGCATGAAACACACAGCACTGAGACATCAATCTCCACAGTGATATCCACTTCATTAATGAACTTATGAGGAGAAACAGAGAGGAGGAGGACCATCAGCCAATCACAGGCAAGGACAGCAGGGGCTTGTGGCCTTGTACTTCCTCTCCTCTTTCCACACACACAGAGATGTTACTGATATATTTAGACTACGTCAAGCACAAGTAATATTAATGGTAGGGAATTCCCATAGGAAGTAAAAATACATGGGTAAGTTTGCTGACTACACAGCATGTTTGCATTCGTAAAACACTTGATTTGAGGGTGGGTTAATTGTTTTTGAGTAAGCAGATCACTCTTGATCATTCTACATTACTGGTTCTCTACTGTCACTGATGCACCTCAGCTCAGCAAACCGAGGTGCAGAACATTCCCTGTGACAAAAGCACTCATGCACTGCTGTTATAATGGCCAACATCATCAAAAGGTCATAAACCCCCGTGAGGGACGGGTTACCTCAGTTCAGTCAGTGGCACATTGTTGTTTTGTCTCTCTCTTCTATTTGCCTTTAGCCTTTCCCACAGCTAAATGTCCCTGGATGTATTGCAGCTGGTCTGAATTGGGTTCACCACCAGAATGGTGTTAAACAGGGAGAAAATTAATAAGAGAGAAGAAAAGAAGGTGATACAGATGGAAAACTCAGATCTAGGGATGCTCCGATCCGCCTTTTTCGCCTCCGATACCGATTCCGATACCGATACCAGTGAAGTTTTTTTCCCTCATTTAAATAAATGTAGAATTTATATATCTCTGTGTGTGGAACTGATAATCATTCTTTCACAATCTACTACATACTAGACTACTTCATTATAAAGAAAAATAAAATAAACAAATATGAAAAAATATAGGCCTATGTATATTTATAATCTATGACAAAAATGTATCATAAACTAGGTTAGTGGATAATTCAGCAGCAAAAGTTATTCTAGAAAAATCAGTGCACAATAATTTTAGAAATCCAAACATTTAGTGAAAAAACTATATTTTGTGGGGAACAAATAAAAGTGTTGCACTAAATATGGTAAAATGTTACACATTGCTATTTGTATTATAAAAGCCATTCATTAAAAACATTCATATATATGTTTAAGTATATACTATAAAATTAAAATACATTTATTTTAAATGTATAGCATATTTTTTAATAAGGCAACAACATATGATAGATACGATAGGACAAAACAAATACAGTGCAGCACAAACTGTAGTATTATTTAATAATAGAAGTTTAGTAATTAGAATTAAAACTTGGTAACCATGAACTTTCTTCATGGTGCTTTTTTTGGTCATTCAGTGTTCCTGTAAAAAATAAACGAACAATAATTCATGAATGTATTTATATATAAGTATATACTATAAAATTAAAATACATTTCTTTTAAATATATAGCATATTTTTTAATAAGGCGCGTTTACATGTAGTGCATCAATTCTGCATGTTATGTAAGACTCTCTTGCTCGCTCTCTCTCTCTCACTTTGCGCGTGTTGCTTCAAGTGCATCATTCTGCACACCGGATGCGTGAACGAATGACTGACAGCAACAGCGGAGAAAAGAGTTTGTGTGAACTTTAATGTAAGGACTTAAATATTCATATGTAGCTCACATTAAGCTATCGTATGGCTTCAGAAGTAACACAGAATAATTCGCACAATCGAAAAAAGAAAAAGAAAAAAAAAATCTCGGATTTGGATCGGCTCTCTCGGACCGATACCCGATCCGAGAAAAACGGCAGTATCAGAGCCGATACCCGATATGAATATCGGATCGGCGCATCCCTACTCAGATCCTGACATAACAGCAGCCTTTTTTATAAAAAACAAAAAACAAAAAAACATTTTGGATAGTAATACAGAGTGCTACACATTTATTGGTACCTGGATGTGCTCCACCTGACTTTCCATTCCCAGTGTGACAAATAAACTAAAAGTAATAATTAACCACAATGTTTTATGTCTATTTTTTTACTTAAAGGAACACTCCACTATTTTTGAAAATAGGCTCATTTTCCAACTCGCCTAGAGTTAAACAGTTGAGCTTTACCGTTTTCGAGTCCATCCAGCCGATCTCCGGGTCTGATTAGACCGTTAGCATCTCCTTATGTTTCCTAGCTGAGGACTATTTTCAGGCGCTGCGTAATATCATTGCGCCTGCTGCACCCATGGTACAGCAGCAAAGTTCCTTGAATATTACGCCGGAATGAGAGTATAGTTCCTAGCCATATCGGCCTAGAAAATCGAAACTTTTCATTTTCCGTCGGTCTTAGTACACGATGTAACTACAGAAGAGTCAAGTTTTAAATAGGAAAAATATCGAAACTCTTTGGTCATTTTTGAGCGAGATGCTAACGGTCTAATCAGATTCAATGATCTATGCTAAGCTACAGCTAAAAGTGCTACCGCCAGACCCGGAGATCGGCTGAATGGATTCGAAAACGGTAAAACTCAACTGTTTAATCTAGGAGAACATTTGATCACACCCTCGAGGGAAAACATGATTCATTCAATAATTATTAAAAGTTTTCTTGTAGGTTTAGGGTTAGGAAATTCTAATTATCTTCATATAAAAACAACAGAAGTCTAGCAGATGTGTGTGTGTGAAGCTAAACTTACCTTACCCTCAGGACACATTCTGACCCAACAACATGTCAGCTGTGCTCATCGACAGCAGAGAGACAGAATGAGTGAGAGACAGAGATGCTCTGACAGCGTGAGGGTACCAACACACACACCACCCCAAACACAAATCGATTTGATGTACACTGCCATCTTTCAGCCTAAAGTCCTTATTTGGGGGGGAAAAGAGACAGGCAGACAGGATCAACAAGAGACAGGAGAGAGAGCAAGAGATCTTTGATACTTGAGTAAATATTAGATTAGAGTGAGCTGTGCTGTTTTCCGCCCATCAGGATCGGTGGGTCTTTATTGGGTTATCCAACTGAACCCTGTGTGTGTGTGTGTGTGTGTGTGTGTGTGCTGGGACAGGAATGACAGGAATGCTCAGGCCTCATTTACTGTCAATGGAGGAAAGGAGCTACAGGATTTAAACTGAATCCGAACACACATATACTTCCAAGACTTATATCGGCTTATCACATGGGCTTAACAAAACTGGCAATGATTCAATATGATATTCTGGTGAAAATAATGTACATACGTACAAAACACCCCGAAACAGCCTGAAACACAAAGCTGAAGTATAATCTTGACTGCAGACAATAACTGTTCATACAAAGGAAAACACCCAACTGAGGGGGCTGAATTTAATTTTGTGCGGCTGCCTGCCAACCCCTGCTCTGTTATAAAAGCCATTCATAATCTTTTATTAGAGAGGTGACATGCTACTAATTCCCTGGTCAAGCGTTCACGTGTGTCTTCTGATGGCTTATTATTTCAGGTTATTTGAACACTTCTAACAGACAAAAGTCCATAAAAGTTAAAGTGTGGAGGGGAAGAAGAGAGCGAGAGTGGCAACGTGTGTGTCTGTGTGTGTGCAAATCTGCTTCAGGGGGTGAAGATAAAGTTGAAGAAGCAAAGAAAAAGGCGAGAAATTGTGGTCCTAAATCCGTCCTCTGTGGGCCACACTGGTGGAGTATTGAGGGAAACAGATTTGGACCTCAATGCTTTAAGAGTGCAGGAGCTATCCGTTCATGTGGCGAGGGTGGATAGACGTCAGGAGGGATGCAAGCAGAGAATATGACTTTGGGCTAAAAGTAATTCTATGAATAATTCCCCTAAATTGAAAACTCATAATTTACTCAGCCATCCAAGCCCGTATTTTTATTCCAGTGTTGTTATTGTTAACTAAAACTATTAAAAATACATGAATATTGGAATAAAGAATAATAATAAAGATGAACAAAATAAAATAAAAATATTAGATGAAAAAATTAACCATAAAAACAGAAATGTTGCATTGAAAACTAAATGAAATGAAATAAAGTTGAAGTACTAAAATTAGTTCAAACTAGGGTTGTGACGGTGAGGAAATTTTCCCACCGGTTAATCGACGTGTGACAACACCGGTAATACCGGTATCACCATAATGTGGAACCAATTAAATAAGAAACGAATGTTTAAAAAAACTTAGATTACTAGATACTAGATAGATAACTTGAAAAAATCACCTTAGATAAATGGCAAAAGTCAACAGGCTTTTCAAAATCCAAAATATTGCCAAATAGGCGCTTTTGCATCTCGTTTCGAAACTAAATCATCCGCGATCGTCTTGTCTGTCTCACCCCACTCTTTTTGTCAGTCAGCTCGACTCACTCTCCTCACTGGATAAATGAAATTTTGATCTGTGATGCGACTGTTGTTTGGCACGCTGCATTGAGCAGCTGCGTTCAGTTTTTAATTGT
>NW_015662005.1:183012-192861 GCF_001515625.1 Sinocyclocheilus rhinocerous | reverse complement strand
ACTAGGGTTGTGACGGTGAGGAAATTTTCCCACCGGTTAATCGACGTGTGACAACACCGGTAATACCGGTATCACCGCGGGGGCGGGCGTTCCCTCTTTTCCTCGCTTTCCTTCACTTTTAAATAGCTTGTAAAAGCGGCGAGCGCATTTTACTTTCAATTTCAAATTGCGGCAATTCGGCGTAAAGCAATTGTTCGTTTCTAGTTCGTTTGAATTTTCCCTCTTTTCCTCGCTTTCCGTCGCTTTTAAATAGCTTGAAAGCGCCGTGCGCATTTTACTTTCACTTTTGAATTAGCGGCAGTTAGGCGTCAATTGCTTGAATGCAACAACAAAATACAACGTCAAATCTTCTTGTCAGTCAGCTCGACTCACTCTCCTCACTGGAGAAATGAAATCTGATCTGTGATGCGACTGTCGTTCGGCACGCTGCATTGAGCAGCCGCATTCAGTTTTTAATTGTAGTGTCTGTTCTTTTACTGAACTAAATTGTTTTTATTTCTATAAAAAAATCTAAACGACGGTGGGGGTCGGTGCCGCGGTGGGCAAGTGACATAACCGGTGTTGCGGCTTAACAACGGTATCACCGTCAACACCGTCTATCGCGGCAAGCCTAGTTCAAACTGAAAAATAAATTAAAGCTCTAGAGAAATATAACAAAAAAAAAAGATTAATAAAAAATGACAAGCATAAGCATAAAAATTACTATAATAAAAAATGACAAGCATAAGCATAAAAATTACTAAAAGTTAAAATGAAACTTGAAAATATGAATAAATACACATATTGAAAATACTAAAATAACACCTTTTTACTTGAAGGAACACAAAATATGTTTTGAAGAATGTTCACACTTTTTTTCCCCCTATACAATTAAGCCACACAGTGCTGTTAAATGCCAAATACATAAAAATACATAAAATATTCCAATAAATTTAAAAATTTATTTTTTATTATTATTAGCTGAGAGACTGAAAAAAAGAAAGGCAGAAGGGACAATAGGTGAAGGGGCAATTTTCAGCAAATAATTACATAAAATAAAATAAAAAGCTATTTTATGGCTTCACAAGGGTGCTTTTAAGGGTTTGGGACCACATGAGGCTCAGTAATCAATGACAAAGTTGAAATTTTTGGGTGAAATCCTGCTTTAAACCAAACATCACACATAGCAGATGTCATGAATGAGATCTGGAGGGCAAATGTTCTTTGTCTATGAGCGATAGTTATTGAACGGCTGATTAAGTAATCACATGATTTAGTATTATCAGCTGACCCTGATGGACAAAGCCTGACATGGACAAATCCCTCAAAAGCCCAGCGTACTGTATGTCCTTTTAAGCGCATATATGCGTGTGCATGATTAAGCCACTGTCTGGAACCTGACTTTGAGGAGCATCATGGTTATTCTCATTTACTGATGTTGTTGACCAAGACCAGTAATTAAAGATTCACCCAATGTGCCAACCCAGAAGATCAGCTCAATATACATGACAAGCTACAGGTTTATAACTCACACAGATGAGCATGCTTATTGTCCTTATTGCTCACAATGATGATCTGATGCATATACAACCCATTGGACCCAAACTTCTCAATGTGCATCTTTCCATCTCTTTCACACATATACAAACACAAAACGGGGGCAACAACATGATCTAGCCAGATATGACCTACTTTCTATTCTCCCACAATCCCCTTTGTTCCCCAGCAGCACCCTCTTTTAAGAGAGAAAGATAAGAGAGAGAAATGGGGTAGGAGGGTAGTAACAAAGACTAACTACCCAATTCCACAAGATGCACTCTGGGACACTCAAAAAGCAAGCTCAATCACTCCAAAACTACTGTGGTCAGCCAAAACTGACAGTGGTTGACTGTACATAATGCATGAATTTCACGTTTCACTTTGCTCAAAATAACTCTGTTTAATATGCACATTGCACAAAAAAATTGAGCGTTAATATCTTTAATTTTTAATTTACTAGAACAGCGAATCAGAGAGGGCAACTAATGTAATTAATATTACAATTTATATTTAAATATTTATATAGAATTAAACATATAACACAAGATTTACTAACTGTTAATATAAAACAATTAATAAATACAAATATAAAGTTTTATCTAAATAAATGCAATTACAATTATTAACTGTCCTCTATCTCTCTCTCTTTATTGGTTTTGCTAAACTTACTGTAATTATTAAATGAGTGCTTTAGCTGTAAAGTTAGCGTGTTCTCATCTGGTGTAAAGTAACTGGGCCAAGTGATGTGCCAGAAGCCAAATGCCTGGAGTATTCTTCCTCCTGTATGGGTTTACACCCTTCCTAATTTAGCATCACTGATCCACACCTCATCCCTCTATAGCTGGCAAAGAGAGTTTTACTTCAGCTGCAGATAGCTAGAGATAGAAAGACAGAAATGTATGCATGCTTGCACTGGTGCACTCATTCATGCACAGATGCATTCATGTGTGCATTCACTCCTTTTTGTATAAAAGACAAGGTGAATATGAAGTCTGGAATTATGAAAGAGAGATTGTGTTCGGATTGTATACTGGCATATTGCCTCTGTATACTGCATACAGCTTACTATTATTAAAAATAGTATGTGAAATCTTTTAAACAGAAAGTTTTAAACAGTAGTATGTGACATTGTTTGGCCACAACAATTGGGCAGTGGCAAAAATAATATATTTGACAATATATAAATAATAATATAAATATATATAAATAATATGAAATAAAATGTAAAAAATGCACAATGTAATCATGCAAGCAGCTTTTTTAAAATTCAGAAATTACTTTATAAAAGCACAACAAGTGTATTTTGTGATTTCAATGAAGTCTCTTATTGTCTAAATCAAACCCTGTGAAGTGGCCACAATTTCCACCTCCATAGCAGAGGACAAACTACATCTCCTGCTGAACAAGTGTTATGCAGCAGAAAGAAAGGGATGCGAGAGGAGAGGAAGACACTGATGAATCCAATTTAACCTGACAGAAAAGAGGATGTGCCACTGCAAATGTCAGAGGCAAACCAGAGGAATAAAGGGAAAGGTGTGAGGAGGAAATGTTAGATTAGTCTTGTAGTAATTGTCAGGACAGTGTGTTACAGAAATAGATAATGACAGTCAAAGGATGAAAAGGAGATGAGAGTATATCTAGCAAAGATAAGTGCTGGAAATGCAGAGAATGAAAGCTGAAGATGACATTGAAAGAGATAAAGGGAGAACATGAGTACATTTGGGAGGGAGAGTGAGAGAGAACGACAGCGTGGGAGAGGAAGGAGAAGGAGGGCGAACGTCACTCATTCTTACCTGTATGTGTTCGGTAGAGCTGCTGCTGAGCTCATCTCCAGATTCAGAGTCATTTCTCATTTTCTCCAACCCATCTGCTGGTGACACGCTTCCGTCCGTGTCCACCGACAACCCGCCTGGGAGTTTCCCCTGGCAACCATGCTCTCGTGGAGGGGATTCCGCTCGTCCTTCTGGAAGTGTGGGGTTGCCATGGTGATAGTTATGATGGTTGTTGTTGTTAAGCAGAGTGAGCTCGGCAACAACGCTCTTCATCCCCGAGTTCTGATTGGTGTCCCGCAACAACAAAGGCGAGGTCTGTTGACCTGGTAACGGGGAAGGCGTCGTCGAGGGAGATGGCCTGCCGAAGCTGGACCTTTCCGTAGGAGCGCGTTGGTTGAGATTTTCGTTCGACGATCGGCACTGGCCGATTTCAAGAACGTTGGGGGGCTTTGCGCGAGGTTTGGGTGGTGGCATAAGGGCGCGCCGCACCTCTCGGACGTACTGAGCGGGGACGTAAAACGCCTTGGTGCCCTCCTCCCGACGAACTTGCCACCAGTCCTCATTGGTTTTGCGAACCAACATGTAGCATTCGCCCTGCCGTATGGAGATGAGTCTATCTTTCGCCTTGTACTCATAATCGTACTCCACCTCAATATATACCTGCCCCGGGGCGATGGAAAAATCACAGCGGCCATCCCGTTCCGTCATGGCGCAATCTATCCGTGCGTTAGTCAGAAGACAGACTGTAAGTGGATCTACATCTCTTGCTGTGTCTGCACAACTGCAAAAAAAGAGAACGAGATTGTTAGCACATACTTTGAAAAGAGACGCGTGTTGAAAACTGTGATATTAATCAATACCAACCATGACAGATTGGATCTGATGGAAATGAATACAATCACACATACACACTTAAAAATAAAAGTGCTACTGTACTTTCCAGCATCGAGGGCAGCCGCATGGTAACCCAATCATGCGTGAGGACGCCATGGCAACCAACATATCAGTAATCCAATGATCAAATTACAATGACAGGTCTCAAGAAGCACAACCACGCTCACTCACACGCACAGATCATTGAGTGAACTGAGTGATATTTTCCAGAGTATTGCCTGCAGATGCCTTTCTACTGTCAGCATGCATCTGTTTGGCCCTATATCCCTCTCTCACATGTACACAATCCCCCTTAAGCATTCTTAGGTTAAATATACACTGTCATGTTCACACATGGTGCTTAAAGATGATGGGATTGTGACAGCCTTAAGCCAGACATAAAGAGTGGTTGAATTCACTCTTCCTTTTATTTCCCCTTTGTTCTTTCAGCCCACTCTGACGTTCTGATGCATACTATGCACAAAACGGTAACCACTTTAAGATCTGGCCAGCAGTAATCAGATTGGCTTGATTTTCACGCTACTTCTGATAGATGGGGTGCAAAGGTCTTTGAAACATACCATTTAAAAGTTTAGTCTACATTAAACACTATTGTTAAAAAGTTTAGGGTGTCACATTAAATTGATCAAGTGTGACAATGAAGTATTTTACTGAAAAAAAAATCTATTTCAAATGAATGCTGTTCTTTTGTTCTACTCAAAGAATCCTTGAAAAAAATGCATCACAGTTTCCACGAATATTAGCAGCACAACAGTTTTCAACAGTGATAATAATAAGAAATGTTTCTTTAACGCCAAATCAGCATATTATAATTATTTCTGAAGGATTGTGTGACACCGAAGACTGGGGTAATGATGCTGAAAAATCATGTTTTGCCATCACAGGAATAAATTACACTTTACAGTATATTAAAATAGAAAATGGTTATTTTAAATTGTAACAATAGCCTATTTCACAATATGACTGTTATTTAGTATTTTAGATCAAATAAATGCAGCCTAGATGTGCATAAGAAACTTCTAAGATACTTGAACTACCGATCAAAGTTTGGGGTTGGTCTTGAGTGCAAAAATAATCAAAACCCCAAACTTTGAACGGTAGTGTATTTCAAAAGATTGATAGAGATTACTTTACTTTTTAATTTATTTAGCTAAAATAGTAAAACATTTTAAACATTGACCAAACATGAAAACAATTATCAGACTTTTTGCCAATAGTGAAGTTTGGTTACGGGAGACTAACATTTTAAAGACACCCCAAAAAAGCCGCACACACTCTTAGTTAAGCTATGACACCCTCCCTACTTATAGCTAGTTAATCCACATAGACCTAGTCTGTCCTTAAACGGTCAGTCAATGAAGCTGAAGGGTTTACTGAACATTTCGAAATAGCAACAAATATTATACAACCTGCTCAGTGAGTGGGAAGCCATGCGGTGCTGTCAAATTTTAGATGTGGATTTGATGTGACATAAGGCACCTCTCAAAATAGCCATGGAGGAGAGGAACTGACAGAGGTTACTAAGACTGAATGAAACTGAATACTGTAACCAGACACAGACTGCACTGATCCCTCCACTGAGAAAACCTTGCACTGTTGAGTCAGGCACAGAGCCACATTCAAACAATTTACTACTAGCAATGCAGTTTGTTTTATATTGTTTTGCTCATCTTTTCTAAAATATTAGCTACTATCTTCCTGATCATGTGCAGCAGGACACAGCTGGCTTTTGTCAATAAGCTTGCGCTTCATTTTCATTCTTGACCAAGCTTAGAATTTATGAACTTCAAAGAGGTCAACTTTTTTCCCTCTATCTGTTGCAAATTCTTTAACAAGCTATCAAACTTACATACAAAATAATGATACATCAACACTGAGCCAGTCAAAGGGACTTCGTCATTATAAGAATAAACCATTCAACACATTACTAAAACACTAGTGTCCCCATCCTTAATGAGAAAGACACATGATGAAACGGCAGCCTGTTGCTTAAAACAAAGACGTTTCTCTCCATTCGAGCTCATCAGCAACCACACATCTCTTTACTAGACAAGACAGTTGACCCAGCATTGATTTAACCAGTATGGAGCTGAAGGCAATCTACTCTCCCTCTGTCTTCACATTCTGCACTAAAGACTCGTGCCAGCCTTGGCAGCAACTTCAAACTCTCCCATCTTTTCATTTCATACATGCTTCATCAAGCCCTACCACAGGCACTATACGGAGGAACAAACTGCAAGATCTAGAAGGGAATTGGATTAAAATAAACACTAAATACCACACACAAAAAACAAAAGACTACTGAAAAGCATGACTGGTAAAGTGGAGCTGGTTAACACACTGTGGATTGCAGGTTACTTTGAGCCATTCACACAGTTTTTGCATTCCACTGCTTTTCCACTACTTGCGCTAGACAGACATCTTTGACTGTTGCACTCGCACCTTGCGTATTTTGCAGCGCCTTGAAGTCGCTCTAAAAAACACATTCTAATTAAGATAACTTTTACAAAATGCGTCAAATTAGACGAATAGACTTTGCAGTTCTTTTATTCTGCTGCCCTGCGTCACGTTTTAAGTGCAAAAATCTCCTGTGTGAATGGTCACTTATTGTGAAATGATACTGTAAGGGAAACATGCCAAAGTGAACTCAGAACATTCAGTACCAAACTATTGAACTGAAGTTATTCTGTAAGAGACAGAGAGAGAGGTTCTGTAAAACAGCTATTAATAAACCACAACAGAAACAAAAAACAACTGGTTTTCTTAACAAATAATGCCCGGTCGAAAGGTTCGTGGAGCTGTGGCAACAGTACTCCTGCCTGTATGATGTGTCATCGAGGGACTACCACGACAGAACAAAGAAAGAAAAATGCTGGCGAACTATAGCGGAAGTGCTTCAGCAATGTTTACACTCTTGTTTTCGGAAGTCAGTCGCTAGTTCCGCCTTCTCGATGACATCACGCGCGTTGTTAAAGACGGCACGCGATGAATGGTCGGGAAGCAACTTGTAGTCTGGCATGTTTCTTGTCCACGACATGACAAGATTTTAGGAGTCAAAATCGTGTAATCTGACACAGTGACTATCGTGAACGACAAAAATATTGTGTAGTCTGAACCCGGCATAAGTCTCTGCTGATACAGTTCAAACGTTTGGGGTTGGTAAGGTTTTTTAATGAAAAAGTCTCTTACCAAGGCTGCATTTAGGCCTAGTTGATTAAAAATACATTAAAAACATTAATATTGACAAATATTATAACAATTTATAATAACTGTCTTCTATTTATTGTAATAGATTTTAAAATGAAATGTATTCCTGTGATGACAAAGCTGAATTTTCAGCATCATTACTCCAGTCTTCGGTGTCACACAATCCTTCAGAAATCATTCTAATATGCTGATTTGGCATTCAAGAAACATTTCTTATTATTATCTTTACTAAAAAGGGTGCTGCTTGATATTTTTGTGGAAATAGTAACCCACCACCCTAATACCAAAGTTTACAATAAGCCTGTCTATCTGCCTACTAAAATACCCCTTTCCTCTCTAGACACCACAAACCATACCCTAAGCTAAACATAGTCTACCTTCTCCCTCTGCCAATAACATTTGCACACAGGATCCACAGGAGTCATTCACATTTGAAAGCTTGGGTTGCACTGTTATCACAAAGGAAGTCGGAGGAATAACAGCCTTCAATGATTTCTGATGAATAAGGGAAACAATTACACTGGAAAAAGAAACATTATTATTTACACACCATAGAGAGGAGTATCACAGGAGAAAACTCTGATGGCAGCTTTCCACCAGACAGCTTGAGGCAACTCTTAGCAACACTTTTTAAAGAGTAAAGCACATATTCATTAAAGTGAGCAAACAGACTAATTCAATCGAAAAACTAGCACACAAGGATTTTAAATCTACCATGTGGCTCCCATTTGGGGACTTGACTGCGAACCAAAGTGGAGCTTCTATAAACAAGAAGCAGATGGAAGGGCTCCCCTGGGTGTGAGTGCAGTGTCACTGTGGTCAGTGTGTAAAGAAATTTCTACCAACTTTTCTGCAAGATAAGTGAGACTGTCACTCCAACAGAAATCCCATATCATTTTGCAGGAGGAACTTGTAATTTCCACTTAGTTTGACTGAATCTCATAGTGCATCAATATATACCGGGAGAAAGTGTCTATGGTGTTTCACTGTCAAGCAACTCACAGTGAAACCCAGAGCGTCAAAGAGATTTACCATCAAGACCACCCATTACAAATGCAAATAATAATGCTAAAACAGTTAAAAGACACATTAAATGCAGCACTGTAGCCATTTCAAATACCAGTACTATAGAAAATTAACATTTGATGGCAGTTCTCTTTGAATTTAACCTTATTACTAATTTTTTCCCCCAACTTTAGGTTTCAATACTAAAGCTTGAAGAAAAAGGAATCAAATGTTAGACTAGACTAGAATCAAATACCATAAAAGCAGAGATTAATTTGATTTGCAAAATAGAGAAGATAAATGGGGATAAAGCAAATTTTAAGTCATAAACTTAAATCTCACTTTCCCTAAAAGAAGCTTGTAGTGTGACATTTACACACTGGAGTCTGGACATGATCAAATTAAGCACTGTTACACAGTGGTCTTGAATATTACATAACATTTAGCAGCACTAAAAGCCAACATGACCTACTTTCAAATCAGCAAGTTGTAAATTTACTAGAAAGGCAAACATCATGACGAGAGGTTCACAAAACACAACTACCTGTCTGTCTAAATTCGGAACCTGGTAAATTAACCCTGAGATTTTCAACGGTGTATATATATGGACATCTGGTCTAGACAGAAAACATTTTGAATCCCACAATCTGTGCTTGAGGGATCCTGAGATTGGCCAGGATTACCCTCACAAACACTGTCATCTGTGCAAAATGTGCAAAATAACAAGTGCTCTGAGTTTTCAGGTGATTTGTAAGCAACAACAACAAAAGAAATTGAGCAGTTTTGCAAACCATTTCATGCTATTTAAATGAAAGTGAATGGCTTAGATTGTACCATCAGAATAAAAATTGATCTCAGCAGAAACAATTCATTTAGTCCAGTTACCTGATACAAGAACCTGACACTACTAATGCCACAGTGTCCATCACTAACAGATCAGACATAAGACATGGTCTCTCATTCCATGACATGACTTTCACCCACATTTGAACTATAAGAACTACATCTTTGTTTGAAATAGATAACATGTCACAGTGATTCTATTTATTCTGTGTTGATTACCCTATTGTGTCACATTTTAATTAGGGCTGCACGATAAATCGCATGCAATATTTAACGCGCATCTTGTCAGTAAAGTCATGCGATTTATCGTGCAGCCCTAATTTTAATGTCTGCTTGAAATTAGTTTGAAGGTTAAGACCTGTGAAGTGCATGGAACAGGCTAAACAATTTTTAAAGGGGTCATATGATGTTGCTAAAAAGAACATTATTTTGTGTATTTGGTGTAATGAAATGTGTTTATGCGGTTTAAGGTTCAAAAAACACATTATTTTCCACATACTGTACATTATTGTTTCACCTCTATGCTCCACCTTTCTGAAACGCGTCGATTTTTACAAAGCTTATCGGTCTGAAAAACGAGGTGTGCTCTGATTGGCCAGCTACCCAGTGC
>NW_015662005.1:169650-172715 GCF_001515625.1 Sinocyclocheilus rhinocerous | reverse complement strand
GGATATCAGTTTTGTAATATCGGATTCACCGATAAACGCCGCCATCTTGTGGGCGTTTTGAGAATTGCGCGCAGGATCGCCATTGCAACGTGTCTGAGGGGAGAGGAGACAACAAAAACGACAGTGCAGGTACTTGATTTGCTGTAGTTAGTAAACTTTATTTACCATAACAGCCATTTATGCACTAATTAGATGCATTACATAAATGCCTGATATGTAGTTTATGCAGCTTGGCTCTAAGAAATAGAGACCAACTCACGGAGTCATGTAAGATAATCCATCAAGTCATGTCCCAATAAAGAAGAAACTTTGCCTGAATTAAATAATATGCAGCCATGAGCGCATGTTGGAAATAAAAGCGCTGAATTAAATTCTCTCTCTGTTGTCCATGCTCATCGTTAGTCTCGTGAAGTCGGAGTCACGTAGATAATCCGTCAAGATCCTCTCCCAATAAAGACGTAACTTTGCATGAGTTAAATAATACAGCCATGAATGAGCGCATGTTGGAAATAAAAGCGCTGAATTTAATTCTCTCTCTGTTGTATATTTGCTCATCATTAGTCTCGTGAAGCCGCTTTCATATTGCTGTTCACTCACCGGGTTGATGCGGTTGATGCTCAGGAAATGCTCCAGCACGGCCACCGCATGCAACTTTTAACAAGATTCACTTGTTTAAAACACCCTAAATTGTATTAACATTTACTATATAACCATTATTTCGCTAATAAACATCTAAATAAATACAACTCTATGGAAATTAATTATTTGATGTATTCCCTCAGCGACCAGCACGGATCAGTTCTAGGCATGACGAAGCGGATATCGTTCTCTTTTGGAAGACCAAACAAAGTAGTTTCGCTTTCATAACGAAACACACAGCATCTCCACAACATGGCGGCGGCGGCAGCAACAATAATACAGCGAGAATAAGTTACGCCTTCTTTCTTTGCGTGAATATTTGGGCGGCGTTATGCAAATCTTCCCAGATCGTGACGTAGGTATGTGGGGGCGTGTTAGAACGAGCCGTTTTAGGTAGGCGTGGTTGACTCTTCACTTTTATAAAGAATATCTCTTTGAATTTGAGACTTTAGTCTTTGCAACTTTACAGATCTTCTTTATGCACCAAGAGCTTGTAACACTTCAAAGAGAAAGGAACAATTGAAATAGCATCATATGACCCCTTTAAGGGGGTTCAAATATTTGTTGTTTAAAAATTAGCCACTTTTCATGCTAGTTCATGATAATTTTATGTTAAACTATAGTTTATCAAACAAATCTGACAGGTCTCACACCACAACAACAACAACAACAAAACATGGATTTTGAACAGCTGTTGCTTAAAAAGTGTCTTGTATGTGCCTTGTAATGACTTGATGCTCAGAAATGGCTCTTTGTCATTCATCTTTCTGACTGGCTCCCTTTCTGATTAAACTGTTTTCTCCTTTCGACAAACAAACACCAAGGGTGAACACAGCCAGCCAGCACAAAACGGGTTTGTTTGTCTAATCTACTGAGCCACTTAGCAGCCGTGAACACAAAGTGACCTTGCAGGCGGGATACGAAGTGATTTTCAGCCGTCAGGTTCTCACACGTCAAATAGTATCTGTCTTTGTTCCAGCGGTTCATTCAAGACTGATGCAGATGAGCCGACACTATTCCCCCCAGCGACCCAGTCCAGAACTAGAGAGCCCCGTTTCCCCTGGTAACCCGCCTTTGTTTGGGTAGCGGCGGCACTGCTCACTCATCACGGTCGCCAGTGCAGTCCCTCCCCGGACGAAGGAGACAGCGAGGCCAGGAGAAGAAAGGGGGAAGGGTCGGTTCGGCCCATAAACTTTCAAACAAAATACAGAAGTACAAACCAACAGTTCTGGCCAAGAAATGTTTACTGTGCTTAATTGCAGCTCGCTGAAACTAATGATGTGTCATCACAATAATGCCTACAAATTGTTTTCGAAGGGAAAAATAAACAACATGCCAAATGCAGATACTACCGTAATTCTCTACCCATAATAACTTTGATGAAGCGTTTGCGCCGTTTTGACTGATGACAGCTTATTACTCACAAGCCAAGTCAACGTTTAATCAAAACAAAGCACATATTATAAACACAAGTCTAAGCCTAAACCATCTAAATCACATCATAACTAGATCAAAATTAGCTTGGGTCTCAATGCGAGGGAACTGCGTGTTGAAACACATGGCTGTAATTTAAAAACCCGATGGGTGCATTTTGCCGCAGCACGATAGCAGGTTCCCCGACCACGGATCCCCAAAGCGGCTTTCGTGGTTGGCCGCAGGGTAGCAAACCGCTGTGCAACAATCAGTCCCAACGGTCCCAACAATGCACCTCTTTATATCTGCAACAATGCGCATTTGAAGCATAGGAATGAACGCAGAACCTGCTCATACTGACCTGGCGTTCAGGGGGATCTGGGAGCGGCCATGCCCCTTAGTTGGAGACTCTTTGAAATAAACTTTTCCCTTGCAGTCCTCGGTACTTGCCTGAAAAGATACTGCGCGGCAGCAACACACAACACACGATCTGACCGCCTCGCACTTCCAATCGCAGTCTGTCTCTGTGGGTGAGTGAGTGCGCGTTCGCGACACTGCGCACTCCCGCCTGTCCTGTGAAGCTCTTTTTTTTTTTGGACTGCTGATGCTCCTGTGTTACTGCATCGGGCCCCCTCGTGGCGGTGCAAGGCTCTTATGGGATTACATCTCTGCCACAATTCTGCGGGCGAAAGATCATATTTTGAGCGCGCAAAGTGCGTTTTGCACGCGCGTGATCTGAGTTTTGTGGAGAAAATGTTTGTCTCGCAAAGAAGAAAGTATTTCGAGCGCACGAAAATCAATTTTGCATTTAAAATAAGTTTTTGGATGTGTGCAGACCTTCTCTTTTGCACGTGCAACGTTTCACTAGCTTGCTCACCTGATGCCGGCCCTCAGTGCTCTCTAATGGCGCTTTTCCACTGCATGGTAAGGCACGGTACGGCTCGGTATGGTTCAGTTTTGGGGGGTTTTCCACTGGGTACAGTACCTGGTACCTGGTACTTTTTTTAGTACCA
>NW_015662005.1:161995-163355 GCF_001515625.1 Sinocyclocheilus rhinocerous | reverse complement strand
GTTCGCGACACTGCGCACTCCCGCCTGTCCTGTGAAGCTCTTTTTTTTTTTGGACTGCTGATGCTCCTGTGTTACTGCATCGGGCCCCCTCGTGGCGGTGCAAGGCTCTTATGGGATTACATCTCTGCCACAATTCTGCGGGCGAAAGATCATATTTTGAGCGCGCAAAGTGCGTTTTGCACGCGCGTGATCTGAGTTTTGTGGAGAAAATGTTTGTCTCACAAAGAAGAAAGTATTTGGTGCGTATGAATCAATTTTGCATTTAAAATGTTTTTGGGACCTTCTCTACCTTCTCTTTTGCACGTGCAACGTTTCACTAGCTTGCTCACCTGATGCCGGCCCTCAGTTGGCGCTTTTGGCGCTTTTCCACTGCATGGTGGTTCAGTTTTGGGGGGTTTTCCACTGGGTACAGTACCTGGTACCTGGTACTTTTTTTAGTACCACCTCGGTTGGGGTTCCAATGGTGCTTTTCCACTGCGTGGTACGACTGGGCTCGGCACTGAAAGTCAAAAATTATTAAATGCCCATGAGAAATATTCAAAACTAATACAATACTAGAAATTGCAAAGTTAATGCATAACCATTGGACAGCAAAATGCTCAGTAGGTCAGCAGGGTCAGTCAAAAACGTGAAGAAGAAAAGATGCATGTTAACTGCAAACGAATTAGGAATTAAGGTGAAGAATTAGGTGTGAAATCTCCAGCACCACCATTTTCTAGAACTGCAACCTACCTATAGTCTCCAGAAGTACAAGGTGTCAGGTTCTCAGAGACTTAGGTTAAGTATAGAATCAGAAAATGACCCTTACTTAATAAGAATCACATACTGAAGTGTAGTAAAATACTTGAAGACTGATTTTTTTTTATAGGTTTTATAGACAGATAAATTGAGAGTGACTCTTGAAGGACCAGCACCACATCCTCTTGTACCACTGTTTGAAGAATTTATCTTCCAGAATCTGGCAGTAAGTTTTGGGAGTTCATTTTTAGTCCATCTCGAGATTTTATCTGTAGAAGATAACCTGCTTAATAATTATGCACACCTGAATATAAGGCGTTTTTCACTTCCAGCCTTCATGAACAATAATATATAGAAATATCGATTATAAGTGAATAAATACAAGATTAATAGTAGTTATAATTATTGGTAAAATGTGCTTGGAAAAAAATATAATCAGAATATCAACTTGCATAATAATTATGCATGCACTGTATTTTCCCTCTTCCGCTGTCATCAGCAATGCAAGGAATGTTGTGATTGGTTGTCAAGGCAGCCAATCAGAATTTAGCAGCCTCGGTCTCTGATTGGCTGGAATTATGGCACATTGTAACGCTGGGTTGTGTTGAGCAAGCCAGCCGTC
>NW_015662005.1:150664-161985 GCF_001515625.1 Sinocyclocheilus rhinocerous | reverse complement strand
GGCATCAGGTGAGCAAGCTAGTGAAACGTTGCACGCGCAAAAGAGAAGGTCTGCACACATCCAAAAACGTATTTTAAATGCAAAATTGATTTTAGTGCGCTCTAAATACTTTTTTCTTTGCAAAACGAACATTTTCTCCACAAAACTCAGATCGCGCGCGTACAAAATGCACTTTTGTGCGCTCAAAATATGATCTTTCGTGCGCAGAATTGTGGCAGAGATCTAATCCTATATTGGTCCCACCTTCTGTTCAGAGGAAAGTACGCAGAGGTTTTTTTGCGTGGTTCTGCATGCACAGCACTTGGTCACACAACATTTGTACAAACGTCAATTAGTGCTGAATTTGATTTATTCTATTGTATTTTTTGTTTTAAGTATTTTATTTACATCAATATCCATTTTATATTTTTATTTATTATTATTTATATTATTTATATGAAAAATGTTTCTTTGTACTTATGTTTATTTCTTTTATATTATTTTTTAATGTGTGTGTGTGTGTGTGTGTGTGTATTGTATACAAAACAATCATACCAAATGAATAAATGAAATGTGCCCAGATCACAGGCAATTTAAATTGTAAATTGTAAAATTTAAAAACCATATAAACGAGGAAGACCCAATGATATTCCTTTGCTTTTTATTATTTTTTAGGGGTTCATTGGTCATCTAAAGACAGTACAGGAAAATACAATTAGAAAAAGGTAATAATAATAATTATAATAATAATAAATAATAATAATAGTTTATAAGTATTCTTGCATGTCTGTGAAATGTAAGTAGCCTCAAAGTTGTTCACAGTTCATGTATCACACCTTCCAGGATTAGAACCTACATATTTTAACCACTAACCTGTTACCAATAAATTTTGGATTAAAAATGTCAGTATCACCAATATTGTACATTGAAGCATTGTCCACTAGAGTGTGACATTTGTTAGGTTTACTCAGAATTCAAATTCTGTTGCTGGAGATTCCAGAATCTTAAGTAAATATGTTTTTACAATGTAAATACACATATTATAAAAGTACATTTCTCAGATACTTTAACATTTAACTTGTTTTGATTTTCGAATAATAATATAGCCTAATAAATTCTAATCATTATTCATTTCAATTCTTTTAAATATTACATTTACATTTCATTTTGATTAGAGTGATTAAAAAATAGTATTTTTAATAAATATACGCTTTTATTCTAAAATAACATCCCTGCAGAGAACCACTGTTCACAAATTCCGGTCCTGGGCGGACGTACAGGCGCTTGTAGTCCTACGTCTGCATTACTGTTGGTTTAAGAATGCACAAAAAAACTACAATGCCCGTCGTGCTTCTCAGAAGAACTTTACCGCGTTGGTGGGCGTGCGCGTGTCAGTGTACAGTAAAGGATTGTAAACAGAGGTTCTTTCTTATGCTTAGCTTCGTTGGGTTGAAATTACATATTTGAAAAGTACCAAGGCTGTACATATTTGAAAAGGAACAAGGCTGAATAAGAAATACATAAAAGGAGAACGTGTTCCAGTTATATTATCAGCACTTATTAAATGACAAAATACAAAAGATTAAACGATAATAAATTGTACATCCTTAGTTGTTAATCCCGTGATTTAAATATGAGGTATGAGTTAAAATATCTATAAAGACGCTATTAGCTTACCTGCTATACCTGCTATGGACCTGTCATTGCGCAGTTGCAAAAAGTTTGTGCATTTGGACCTGAAAGGGGCACCTCCTAGAATCGGCTACTTAATTGAGGTACAACTTCTTTTACTCTTATATAACTGTTTAAATAATATAAGGAATTAACCACGATTATGTTGCTACAGCTGATCCAGTTATTTGCTGATCTTGGTGCCAATGGCTTACTCATTGAATATGAGGATATGTTTCCCTATGAAGGAGAGCTGAAAGTTCTTCAATCTACGACTCAGCCTCCATACAGGTGAGTATATATTTTCAAAATATTATTATTAATAATAATTTTTTATGTTATTTTATTTTAAAAAAATTTGACTGATAAAAATACCCAATATCCAAACAGCCGTGAGGAGATTGTGTCTATCCAGGATGCTGCCAATAGTAGAGGGCTGGAGATCATTCCCCTGGTGCAGACGTTTGGACATTTGGAAGTAACTATGAAATGTATTTTTGTCATTTACATAGAGGAAGAAATATATATCCATTTGAATTATGCATATTAAAACTCTTTACTATTTTAAAATGTTCTCAATCAGTTTGTCCTGAAGCACGAGGTGTTTAGAGATCTGCGGGAGTTGGACTACTGTCTGGGCACCCTGAACCCACACCGTGATGGAGGAGATAGGCTAGTGCAAGACATGCTACAACAAATCATGAAGCTCCACCCTAAAAGTACCAGCCTGCACATCGGAGCCGATGAGGTACAGCCCAACCCTCTGTCAATAAAATGTCACCTTGTGGCTACAATATAATAATTCTTATAAGTGAACTGTTGTTAAAATTTAAGTTTAGGGTGCTAGTTTTATATTGGTCTGGTGATAATAACTTTTTTTTTTTTTAATAGGTGTACATGCTCGGTCTCGGAGATGAATCCAAACAGTGGTTAAGTGTTCCAGGTCGGAGTGTTCACCAGCTGTTCCTCAGTCATGTCATTAAGGTGGCAAAGGGCATTCAGGAGAGTTCGCCCAACCTTAAGTTGATCATGTGGGATGATATGCTCAGGTCCATGAGCCCTGAGACCATTA
Organism: Sinocyclocheilus rhinocerous; assembly: GCF_001515625.1. Lineage (NCBI taxonomy): Eukaryota > Metazoa > Chordata > Actinopteri > Cypriniformes > Cyprinidae > Sinocyclocheilus > Sinocyclocheilus rhinocerous. The sequence continues at coordinate 159,263 of NW_015662005.1, read as the reverse complement.
AAGGCGAGCATTTAACATATTTATCACCTATTTTGGAAAATGATCATGATTTTTTTGCATGTAAGAGGAAAGGATGTATTTATTAAATATTTTCATATGTATAAGTGCATGCTTAAAGGGATATTTCACCCAAAAACAAAAATTCTATGATCGTTTACTCACCCTCATATCATTCCAAAACAGTGAACCCCATTGACTGAACAAAAAACCCACTTTGTTCAAACGTTTTCATATATAATCTTTCAAACTAATTATCTTCTTTTGAATACATTAAATTAAGCTTTTGTATACAGTAGGGGGTTTTTGCAGGTGAGTTTGGAACTTAAAACAAAATTTAAGGGGTTGTTCACTGAGGACGCTATTTTTAAATGGTCAGTCTTTGACTCATGTGACACGTTTCAATGTTTTTCTGGTATCTGGAACGTGCTCTGCATTCAACTGTTCGGTTCCATTCCACAGAGCTGCATCTAGCTGCTTTTGAAGAGTGAATATAGTGACACTTCCCTTCAGTAGCTTTTTACATGCTTATGATACTATCACCTTCACTGGGCAAAAATATCTTACTTAACTGTTCCACATCCTCCACATTGACTCAACGTGAAATGAAATGAGTCAAATGAAAATCTTATATAAGAAATTACCAAATCAATCTAAAGTCTATGCCAAATGAATTATATTGCATTTTCCAATTCACGGCTATCACTGTTATACTGTATATACACTTTTTTGCATTATACTAACAATCATTTCTATCCAATGTATGATCTTATTCTAGAGAGTGGTCTTGTTGGATTAGTGCAACCAATGTTGTGGGATTACAGCCCAACTCTGGATGTGGATAACACTGGTAAGTTGGGTCAGTAGATTAAAAATGCACTTTTCAGTTTTGAGTTATTTGGTCTTGAAAATGCTTGATTATTTTACATTTACTTTTCCAGTCATGCTAATGGAACGATATACGTCTGCGGGTATGTCACAGCAGTGGGCCGCTAGCTCTTTTAAAGGCTCGACCACTGTGCACACCTGTGTGACCAGCACTCAGAGACATGTGGACAACCATTTGCAGTGGCTCAAAGTGGCATCCAGCCTGTCAGCTGACATTGAGCTACAGGGAATTGCACTAACTGGATGGCAAAGGTTAGATGACATCTGGACTATCACTAGAATCGCAGTTGTCTTACTAGAGATTGTTAAATGTGAGCCAAAATCATCACAATTAAAAGAACCAAAGACTTAAACTACTTCAGTCTGTGTGCATTGAATTTATTTAATACACGAGTTTCACAATTTGAGTTGAATTACTGAAATAAATGAACTTTTCCACGACATTCTAATTTATTGAGATGCACCTGTATGTTTCTTTTTTTCCTCTTAAGATATGACCACTTGTCCGTTTTGTGTGAGCTGATGCCTGTTGGTTTGCCCTCTTTGGCATCCTGTTTGCAAACTCTTGTGCACGGTCAGTCACTTTCATTTTCACTCCTTTACATTTCTTTTTTTTTTTTTGTACTAGAGAAGGGTGATACATTGATGGCAGTATATAAATATTAAGAATGCTAAACTCACTATTGCTGTTCACTGTGATTCAGGTGGCTTTACTGAAGAGGCTCAAAAGAAGGTGGTTAAGACACTTGGTACTGTGGATGTAGGAGACACTGAGAGGTATCGTACATTCATATTCATGCCCTGAAAGATAAAAAGCATGTGTGAGTGTAACACTAATAAACCTCAAGGGTTACTTTTAAATAGACTCATTTACAGAATATTCTTTGGCCTGTGTGTCCTAGATTGTCTTCCAGGACGTCTTGCTCCTTTGCTGGAGCAAAACTAGCTGAACTCATAGTGAAACTGACGTCTTTGCTGGAGTCTACAGAGCTGAGACATTTTCAGAACAATATGTGAGTTTAGGGCTACTAAGGTTTTACTTTTAAAAGATGGTTGTGCAGTTAATGCTAACTTTTCACCAAATATTTGTATTCATTCTTTCATAATAGGTTTGTGAGGGGCTGGTTCACACCCTACCACAAGCAAAAGAAGACAGTTAGCCCACTTATTGCACAACAGATTAAAACGCAAGCAAAAATGTAAGTCTCTTATTATGTATACGCTACCGTTCAAAAGTTTGTGGTTGCTCGGATTGTTTAATGTTTTTGAAAGAAGCATATTGTGCTCACCAGGTCTGTATTTATTTGATCAAATATGCAGTAAAAACAGTAATATTGTGAAATATTATTACTTTGATATAACTTATAATTTTAAATAACTTTTCAATTTTAATATATTTCAAAATGTAATTTATTTCTGTGATTCAAAGCTGAATTTTCAGCAGTCATTACTCAGCAGTCTTCAGTGTTACATGATCCGTTAGAAATCATTCTAATATGCTGATTTGCTAATTATAATCAATGTTGAAAACATTGTGCTGCTTAATATTTTTGTGATACACCATGTGTCTTATTCATGTGAATTTTTAACAAGGTTCTTATGATAGGATATATCCCTATTTTCCCTCTCATCTCCTCCAACAGGATTCTTGATGCCGTGGAGAGCCAGGTGCAAGAGGTGAGAGGAGAGATGTGTCTGCTGTACTTAGACTCTACAGTTCAGGAATGGGTGGTTCAACACGTCACCCCAGTGCTGGAGCCACTGCACAACCTACTGAGAGACACTGAAAATGTTTTAAATGAAATGGGACTTTGTACTGAATCCATATCTTAAAGTTGGTCAATGTTTCATTTGAAAACTTTCTTTGGTTGCATTCAAGCTAGACTGCACTTGCAGTGCAATATAAAACAGAATGAAACAACTTAGAAAGCTTGTGTTTGTGAATCACAGTTGTATTAACTTAAAACAAAGTGCAAAAATAATGTTGTGTTTTGTAATATGTAATGAAATATAACATTATTATAATATTGTTTCATTTAAAATGATTACCAACCAATATGTACATAAATTCAACAAAAATCTCCCATTCTGGCTTTCTGTGCTGAATAAATCTTAAAATGTTTCTTTCTTTTTCAGCAGGATTGTTGAATTAATCCATCCACGAATTCCAAAGTGTTTTTTAGTATTATTTATGCACTATTATAGTATTTACTCATATTTTTAATGTTTTAGTTTTTATTTTTATATTTTCAGTTTTCATTTTTTGTGTAGCCTACTTTTGTTCATACTTCTATATAGCTTTAATTAATTTTATTTATTTAACTTAATCTTATTCATTTCAGTTAGTCACACATTTCTCATTTTTATGTAACTTTAAGTTTAGGGGTTTTTGTTTATCTAATATTCATATTTTACTTCAGCTTCATTTCAGCTTTATTTCAGTTACCGACAATTATTTTAATTGTTTTCATTTTTAATAAAAGGAACACTTTTCACAACATTATGCCTGAAAAAAAAAATCCCAAAAATATTATTGTCCAGACTTTTATTTTGTCACATATGGATTTACATGACCGGGAAGTGATATGTTGAGTCTCACCCATAATATTTGTAGCTTACATGGGTCGTTTGTATAAACAAAACGGATCAGTATAGCGTTTTTTGGGAATTGTAAGTTATGTCGCCTCGCATGCGCGTTACTAACACACCGCAACGCTTTTCCCGTCGTTATCAGCGCGTATAAACGCGACCCGTTTAGCGTAACAGAACAAAACGGATCAGTATAGCGTTTTTTGGGAATTGTAAGTTATGTCGCCTCGCGTGCGCGTTACTAACACACCGCAACGCTTTTCCCGTCGTTATCAGCGCGTATAAACGCCGTGCGGAGCGCTAAATAAAGGCATTTAGTGTCTGATCGAAACGGAACTGACTGTTTGTGCTGCGAAAATATGGCAGAGTTGCACGTTGAGCCCAGCTCGACTGGCATCATCGAGCAGACTGAGCATTGTGAAATCAGAGGCTCAGTGAACGTGAGACTCCCCTCGCCTACACTGCTGATTCCGTCCCGGAGTGGCTTGTCCAGTCCAGGGGTCTCCTGCTCCAGAGCAGTATTTGGGTTCCCTATGAAGAGCAACCCCACTTCCCCATCATCAGAAGCCACAGAGAAGCCTGGTTCTCGGTGGGTTCGGCTGAATGTCGGGGGAACATATTTTGTTACAACGAAACAGACCCTGTGCAGGGATCCTAAATCGTTTCTGTATCGATTATGTCAGGAAGATCCAGATCTGGATTCGGATAAGGTAAGGCTCGGGTTACACCAGTAAAGCATGTCTTACTCCTTGAAATGAATCAGTCATCTGTCATTTTTCATGTGTGTAAAATATTAACATTAAAATGGATAAATTGTGGACATACCTGTGTAAGGATCGTCTGTATGTATTTGTAGTGCACCCATTAGGTCCAGTTTAATCCAGTATAAAGTAAATAAAATCCAGTGTAAAGGAATAGTTTATGCAACAGTTATTTTTATTTATTTATTTTTTGTTCATTGTTTACTCTCCCTGGAGTCTTTCTAAACCTGTGTGGCATTCTTTATTATGTGGAACACAAAAGGAAATATTCTGAAGAGTTTTGTTAACCAAACAATTTTGGTTGCCATTGCCTGCCATTGTATGGACAAAACACTGAGACATTTCTCAGAATATCTTCTTTTATGTTTTACAGAAGAAATCGAGTGGATGATTGAATGACAACAGAATTTTCATAGTTTTTTTTTTGTTTGTTTTTTTGAGTGCCTTCAAGATAGATGGGTTTCTGTAGCTGGTTTTTAGATGGTCTATTTTGTCATTATCTGCTGCAAGCTGGTCATTATCTGGTTAACCAGTTACCTTTAAATCCAATAACCACCTTGACCGGCTTTAGATGACCAACTGGTAGCTGATTTGTTGCTGTTTTTCTACCAGGTTGGACCAGCCATTGACATGTTCAGGAACCTGCTTGGCCACCTTCGCTTTTGATAAGTTGGTCGCTGTTCCAAGATAGTATATTAGCTTGCATCAACTGGATCTATACACTAGATTCCATGTTCCAAAACACAGTTGGCAACTAAAAAACTGTAGCAGGGTATACAAGTGTTATTTACAGTTCTGCAGAGGATTTCCTTTCCAAAGTGTCAATTCATGTAAAAATAGCAAACGCAGTTTGAAGTTCAAAAATCACCAGAGCATCTCATTAAAAAAAACTGTTGTTGCTGCACTAATTTACTAAAACCATTCAGTATGTACTTCTGGAGAATGAATGGACTCACAAACAGGGTTCTAGAAATTCTCACGCACTTGATAATCAGGCACCACTTTACCTGCTGCTTGAGTGACGTTAACATGACCTTAATAGAAACGGTGGTTTGTCAAGGGGGTTTCACAAATGATTCAACAATATAACTGCAGTGACCACAACAGTGATGGTGAAGTTAATTGAAAACTGAATTGCAATTGCAACAAGCAGTGTTCACACTGTCGGTTGTCTTTTCTCACAGGATGAGACAGGAGCATATTTGATTGACAGGGATCCCACATATTTCGGACCCATCTTGAACTACTTGAGGCATGGGAAGTTGATCATCAACAAGAACCTCGCTGAGGAGGGTGAGATGATCTGGGCATGCTGCCCTCAAAAACTTCATAATGGAACAGTAATGGCCTAGTTTCATTTAGAAACATAATTTTTGTGTGTGTGTGTGTGGAAACTGGAAAGGGACCTCAGTGTACTCGCGCAAGATAATTTCCTGCAGGACGGGTGGGATATTGAAAGGCTTACAGTCTGTGTCTAAAAAAAAAAATTATTATTATTTTTTTTTCCAAATTGTGACGATGGCAGTTATTGCGTGATGTTTTTTGTTTTTTTTATCAGTTTGGTCTTATAGTTGTGTATAATTTCTAATCATCCTCTTTTATTGGCATGGGTGTAGCTTTAAAAGGATAGTTCTGACATCTTTTACTCACCTCGTGTTCCAAAGCTTTTCTTTGTTCTGTTATACACAAAATAAGATATTTTGGAAAATGTCAGTGTTTTTCTGTCCATACAGAGAATGTCAGTGGAATCCAATGTTGTTTTGGACCCCAGTGATTTTATTGTATGGACAAAGACAGTTGAAAAGTTCTTCAAAATATCTTCTTTTGTGTATCGCAGCAGAAAAAAAGCCATACAGGTTGGAACAACATGAGGGGTGAGTAAATGATAACAGAATTTTAATTTAGGTGTGAACTATGCTTTTAAGACTATATAATTTTCCAGATATTTATTTCTGATTATAAAGCAGTAACCACATGATAGATTTTCACTGATTCTCTGGCCACTGCAGGTGTTCTAGAGGAAGCAGAGTTTTACAACATTGCGTCACTTGTGAGGCTGGTGAAGGAGAGAATACGAGACAATGAAAACAGAACATCTCAGGTATGTGGGAAAACAACAGCCAGAGGAACAGAATACTTTTTGTACTTATATATACTTTTTTGGAACACAGCTCTGCAATTAATTTGCTAGAAGTACTGGGATTACTCAAAAGGGAGTATTTCATTGTCTACCTTCAAGCAGTCTGTGTCTGAAAGTTCATCCGAATCAGAGAGTTCCTCATTCGAGAACTATTTGGGAACAGTGAACCTTCTTCTTTTCAGCTGCCCAACCTTCAGTGTAGACAAGCACAGACTTATAGACATGATTTGAGAATTTACTTCAAAGAAGAGTTAAAAAATCTGTTATTTTCTCACCCTCATGTCCTTTCAAACCTGTATGACTTTATTTCTTCTGTAGAGTGCAAATTATGTTTTGAAGAATGTTCACGCTGCTCTTTTGCATACACCAGAAGTGTATGCTTGCATTATATATAAAAAAAAAAGTACATTCTCATCAATATCTATATTGGCTACACTGAAGAAATAAAGTCATACAAGTTTGAAAGGACATTAGGGCGAGTAAATTAAGTTTTTTTGGGGCGAACTATCCCATTAAAGGATGTTTCCAAAACCTGTGCACCTTCATACAATGATTTATTATTCTGTTTTAGCCCCTAATTCAGAATATTATTGTTTTTACAGGGCCCTGTGAAGCATGTGTATCGTGTATTACAATGTCAAGAGGAGGAGCTCACTCAGATGGTTTCCACCATGTCAGACGGATGGAAGTTTGAACAGGTAGGTTTTGTTTCTCTTCACATCCCCATCATATGTGGTGCTCTTGACCAGTATAGGTGCAGATCCTTTGTCTGGAGTATTGTTGCATCTTTCAAATCAGACATACAGAAGGTCTCTGGATGTTCCTCATTGTTTTAAACTATGTAGATCGTATAGACCGTAGATGCTTCACATGATGTTTTTGAGAAACCGAATATGTCTGCACCTTTCTTTGGGACTTACGTAAGCCAGTGCTTTTGTTGCTTATCTGTTTACTATGGTACAAACTTGACTCAACTTGTCTATCTCTAGCTCATAAGTATCGGCTCCTCCTATAACTATGGCAACGAGGACCAAGCCGAATTCCTGTGCGTCGTTTCCCGGGAGCTCAACAACTCCACTAATGGAATTGTTATCGAGCCCACCGAGAAGGCTAAGGTAAGATGAACACTTTTTCATATTACCTTATTTAGTATAATTTCTTTGAAAACTTTGAAAACAAAATATGTGACCCTGGACCACAAAACCAGTCATAAGGGAAAATTTTTTTAAATTGAGATTTATACTTCATCTGAAAGCTGAATAAAGCTTTCCATTGTTGTATGGTTTGTTAGGATAAGACAATATTTGGTCGAGATACAACTATTTGAAAATCTGGAATCTGAGGGAGCAAAAAAAATCTAAATATTGAGAAAATCGCCTTTAAAGTTGTCCAAATTAAGTTTTTAGCAATGCATATTACTAATCAAAAATTACGTTTTAATATATTTACAGTAGGAAATTTACAAAATATCTTCACTGAACATGATCTTTACTTAATATCCTAATGACTTTTGGCATAAAAGAAAAATCAATAATTTTGACCCATACAATGTATTTTTGGCTATTGCTACAAATATACCCCAGCGACTTAAGACTGGTTTTGTGGTCCAGGGTCACATATAATACTTACTACTACTAATTATTCTAATTATCATTATTTTATAGCCATATTGATATACAGTCACAAAATTTTGGCCAAAATGTGCAGCCCTACAAACAAGCACAGCAAATCTAAAAAGTTTTTTTTTAATCACATTTAAATAGCATTTTAAAAATGTTATCAGAAAAATCGCGATTGGATTTACCCCAAATCTTTAACAATTTTTTTTATTATTATTATCATTATTTTTATTATTATTAATTGTTATTATTTTTATTATTTTGTTACAAAAACATATCAAAGAACTGTTTAAACAGAATAAGGTACGATATAATAATAATATAATAATATTTTATAGCCATAATAATATATAATCACAACCTGATTTTTTAAAAATAGCATTTTAAATTAGATTTTTCTTAAAAATGTAAATTAAAAAATTTAAGTTTTCCCCCAAATTGTGCAACCCTAATAATAATAATAATAATAATAATAATAGTAAATAGAATAGTAATAATAATAACACTATAAAAATTATATAAACTAAAATAATATATTATTATTATTACATTTTATTACACAATGTTTACATTAAATCATTAAATAAGGTAACATATGATAATAA
>NW_015662005.1:120927-148536 GCF_001515625.1 Sinocyclocheilus rhinocerous | reverse complement strand
AGATTTTTCTGATTTTTCTTAAAAATGTAAATTAAAAAATTTAAGTTTTCCCCCAAATTGTGCAACCCTAATAATAATAATAATAATAATAATAATAGTAAATAGAATAGTAATAATAATAACACTATAAAAATTATATAAACTAAAATAATATAGGTAACATATGATAATAATAATAATAATAATAATAATAATAATTATAGTTTGTAGTAGTAACAGTAAAAAAATACATTAAAATTATATATTAAATATATTATTATTTATTAAATATATTATTATATTTATTAAATATATTTAAAAAGTATATTAAATTAAATATTTTAATTAAAAAAATGAAAGAGGTTATTAATGACTGATGAGAACATATAACAGACTGATGAGAAAATATTTCCAAAAATTGTCGAGCTCATCATTATCTTCACGTTTCCTCCACAGATCCTTCAGGAGAGGGGGTCCAGGATGTGAGGAACCTGGTGCCTGAGCCCACACAGATCTCCCATCCCTCACCTCCTTTCTCCAGATCCTCCTCCACCATACAGCTGACTCCAAGTTCATCAGCCCACCCTCCCCTCCTCCCTTGTGCCTTTCCACTGTGGGGGTTTCAGTCCCCCTCCTCCCTTCAGTGCTGCAGCATTAACCGATCAGCACCACCACTAACTATCATCACTAATCAAAAATGCGTCCGAGGTTAAACCTCAGACCATCACATTTGATGCAAGACCTGCTTAGAGAGAGGATTACAGGGAAGGATTCATCATTCATCTTAATGCTTATTTATGCAGACTTCATCATCATCTTCCTCATATCCCGGTCACTATCATCATAATCTTTACAGCTGCTGGCTTTAAATGTTTTAAGGGGGTTCAGTTGCCCCTGTTGGCTCGGCTGCGTCCACATGACCATAATTTCCTCAGGACTTCCAAATGGTGTACAAGATAGCCTCATTTCTCTGACCGTCAATACAGCTTCTCATAACAACCGCATTCACTTACACTGTAAATCATTAGCAGCCAAATGTGTATCATTTCAGCATTCATTTCCCATTGCCTGGTCAGACCAAGAGCACAGCAGATGGCACAACGGAAAAAACGAAGACAGCAGCTTTTGAACATGCAGTATTTTGTCTTCAAAGCGGCATGTTTCTTTTGTTAACTACCCATTTACACATCTGGAAAGGACCAGAGGAGATGGGAAAACTAATACTGCCAATTGTCCGGTCAGATGCTCCAAATCGCGTGTCCATTGCTATGAAGATGTCTCACATTTTCCGATTCGCTCCGGTTGACTTCTGTCATCCTGGATTTTTTTTCTATTTTTTTGCCTTGTCGCTGTGGATATTTCAAAACAGGAAATAAAAAAAATCAAAGAAATATGCGGTTTTAGGGCATGTGAGGATTATGTATATTCAAACCATATGTATTACGAAGAGGCCGAATGCAAGTCATGTAATTGTTGATATCTGTACCATAGTGGTCGTTTTTTGTGTTAATCAAGATGAGTTTCTCTCTCTGATTGGGGAAGGTTCTGAATCGAACCCTAATGTATTTTTTTTTAAAGCCTGGTCGCCGAGATGTGAAATTGATTGTTGTGTTTTTCCTTTAAACACTTTGTCGATGACTGGAAAAAAAGAAAAAAAAGCCGGAGACTTTTTGTATAGACGTACATAGTCCAGGTGGTTCAGGAGACTGTTGTTGGACAAAGTGCCCACTAGTTTTGAGTCAGGGCAAAACTGCATTAGTGGCTCTTTGTTGCATTTTTTTGACACTTTTCTGACATTTTAAATTCAGAACTGACTCTCCCCGTAACATTCTGGCTATTTAACTGTTTCAATGATTTCTGTTTAAAGTCTGATCACGTCAGTTGAATGTTTTTGAATGTATTTTGACACTTTTCTGACATTTTCAATTCAGATCTAACTCTCCACCGTAACATTTAGGGTATTTAACAGTTGAACTTATTTTTGTTTAAAGTCTGATCACGTCAGTGGAATGTTTTTGAATGTAAAGGGCTCCATTTATTATGAAACATTCTTGCCTTTTTTTCTTCTTTTTTTCATTTCAAAATCTAATATAATTTCCGGCAAAACATTTTATGTTTGCTTCATTTTAACATTGAAGCTTTGTCTTTGAAACCAGTGGCCCTCATTGTTTAACCCAATCTAGCAGCAGATGAACCTGATCTCCTGTTTTATCGCCTGTATTTTTTATATAATTACATTGTGGTTTCTCGGAATCTGCTGTGACTACATCACAAATTGTCAGTATTTGAACGGTATCCAGGCTGTATTTTGGTTATTCGGTTCTTCATATCTATTGATGAAATATTGTTGAATCTAGGGGTCAGGTAAGATGGCATCATGTGCGTGGACTTTAGGTGACGATTTTATGGTCGGCAGTGTTTTAAAGTGTTGTCTCTCTCTAAATACATTTAAGGATTTTTACCTCTTTATCGCACTAAACTCATGTCTTTGGTTTATCAGATCAAGAAGGCGAAGTACTTGAGTTTGTGAGATAGTTGTTGGCTTTCCCTTTCTTCTGTTGTGTTAATGTTTTCCCCCTCCTGAAGAGAGTTTATTTGTTCAGCCCCAATTATTAGTCATTGAAGCTCCTGTAACAGGACCTCGGCTCTCTCACAGGATCCTATTGTACATTCCCATTGTTCAAATAGGTTTCAGGTCTGATTTCAAAGAAGAATCCTGGATTCAAAACTAGATGGTGCTGTTTAAGTCTCTCTCCGTCCCAATGGTTTGTCTAGTGTTGTGCCTTTGACCTGTCATGCCCTTCATGTCTTCACTCCTAGATTACTCTACTTTAAATACAGATGGTTGGGAAATGGTGTTTATTTTATGTTTGTTTTGACTAAATCAGTTCTGTTCCTTGACTCAGATACTGACTGTGCCCGTTTCCCCTGAGTTTATGGTACTTGTTGTTTCAGTGGTTCATCTGTATTTAGCTTTTCCACTCCTGCCCCTATGCACTTTCATTATAATGCATTATTATACCTGCATTATAATGTTCTCACTGTGTGGATTTTGTTTTTAGATTTTGTTCTATTTTTAGAGTCGAACCCCATGTGAGGCAGAAGAAAATGTCATGGGCAGTCTCAAGATTTATTTGGGACAGTTCAGGAAACTGATATGGACGTCACATTGACTGCTGATGCTTTAAGCACTTGAGATTGTGAGACTTCTGTGTGTCTCCTTTTCCTTAGAAATCTACCATTCTTCTTTAGGTCTTGTACCCCATGTTGTTTAAGATCAAACAAAAAGGTATATAAATAAAGATATTTTCTTTGTGGGAAAAAAGATATATGCTATTCTGAAAAACAGGAGGTTGGTGTTTTGGAATACCAACTTGGAAGCATGCAATGTGTTGAGTATAAAATGCTGGGATGTTGTCATATTGTGACGGTGAATTGGTGCATGGACAGATGACGGATGGTATTAATAATATTTGAGAAGTGGAAATTAAAAAAAATATATGGCCCTATTTTAACTGTTCTGTACAGAAATTGATCAAATCAAACACAGTACTACTGGAAAAACTTGCTTGCTGAGGCTAAATATGCTTATGCAACACCCCATGTATCTGATAAAAGATATAGCTTTCAACCAATGTTTTCGAACTGGCCAAAAGTGCAGACCTCTGTCATAACTTCTTCAAATAAAAGTTAAAAACAAGGTCCATGTTTAACATAAGTTGTTTTTTTTCTTCTTGCCATAATAGCCTACAACACCTGCATGCTTTAATATACAGTACACACGCATTTTAATGTGCTAAAAACCTGCTCTTTCATCAGATGTATTGGGTGTATTGCATTGTCAACAGTATTGATGTAAAGTGTCAAATATGTCACTAGGCTATGGAGATTGTGGAGCTAAGTGTTCTGGAAATGAATAGTCTTGATCAGACTGTATTTTTCAAAAAAAAAAAAAAAGTTTTTTTTCATTTTTAAAGTTTGTCTTCTGATGCAGTTTCTTGCAATGTACAGATTGCAAAGTCATAATGTATGATTTTTATCATAAAATGTGTTTGTGTTTCAGATTGGTGGCGTGCTTATTTTGTTTACAATGTTTTACATTAGAACTTTTTTTTTATATGTATTCTGTTTAAAAAATGTAAAACCATTAAAAAACATTTTGACATAAAAAAAACGAGATTGCGCTCACAACAGTCATTTCTAGACTGCTAAATATTTTGGAGCCTTATAAAAATGTAATTGAATTATTAACTATTGTAATGTTTGGTTATTTGCCTTGCCAGGAAACGATAATTTTACAGTTCCCTGATATTTAATTACTGTGGGAACCTTGTAAATAATACCATTTGAATTGAAAGCATACTTCACCCATAAATGTAGTCGACCAAATATGACTTACTTTCTTCCATGGAACACAAAAGGAGAAGCAGTCTCAGTCACCATTCTCTTTCATTCAATGTTTTTTTCCCCTTCATACAATAAGTGAATGGTGACTGTCTGAGACATACTGTTCAACCTCTCCTTTGGTATCCCACTGAAGAAATTTAGTTACACAGGTTTGGTCAGACTTTTAATTTTTTGGGGTGAAATATCTATATATCGACTGTAAAGCTACTCTTAAATTAAAGTGGTCTAAATTGACACTGGAAAAAGTCACCGTGTGTTTTTCACAAATGGTTAGTATTGGAAATATAATGGAGTGTGTTTGGGGTAAGAATAAGATGTTTGTTAGGATTTGGAGTCTGCGTCACGGGATCAGTAGAATGTACTTTACTAATGTAGTATTGTTGGGAGGAGGTTTAGTTTTAATAAACCTAACTCTTGCTATGGGTTATACGTGCTTAACTACGCCAGCATACAGAAACCCGCCCTTCAGCGCGGCTCTAACGTAACGTTAGTCGGATGCGACTGAGCTGCTCTGGGTGAAAGGCAAGAGGAAATGCCATGCCATCGCCCCGGTGCTCAAATTTCTCTACGTGTAGACTGCTGTTAAAGGAGCCGTTAGGCCTACTACTTCCATCTAGCTCTCTATTTGGTTTATATGGTTATAGTACGATATGTGAGAGAACATGCTGTTACATTAGCGTTTGCTTAATCGACTGGATCCTGAAACTGCTCACAACCAGAGTGTCTCCTCCTACCGCTGATCTGACAGTCTCCGCGGCACAGGCAGACGGTGCTGGGTGGATAACGTTACCTGAAAATGCGCTGAAAAGGTGCGTTTGTTGTTTATTACATGAGTTTTTTTTCCAAGCTTTGCATCGTGTCCTGTTTGAGTCTGGCAATACGTGTTCGGCTTTAAGAACAAGATGAATTGTTTACATTGGCTTGTGAGACCCCGGTGATGTGGCTGGTTTCAGGTAGCCTACCTTCAATAAAGACAAACATGTCTCAAGTGTTTTAAGTAGTTATTTACGTAGCACTTGTTGGAAACGTCGCACGCGTCTGCTTTCCGTATAGTTTCTTTGTTGTTCATGTTCAGAACACCCTGAAACAGCTGTAGAAGCAAAATAAATAAAATACCATACAAAAGGATAAAAAAGCATGTGAACAAAAATACTAGTGGTGGAGATTTACTTCGTAGGTTACATCGTTACGCCAGTAGGTGGCGACACAGGAATGTCTTTTTTTCTGTGTTGAGTGAGTTATTGAAACCTTGAATCATTCACTCAACCGATTCTCTAAAAACATGAAATCTTTCACGACTGTAACTTCTTATGTCTTATCGTCCTTATAACCTTATAATATTAAAGAGTGTTTAAACATCATAAGCGTTATATAGACAGTTTCGTTTTAGAGTTTCAACAAAATATAAGTTGCTGTTATTGGTTTTATTTTTTTGTATAATTTGCTTTTAGTAACTTCTACATACTCGTTCTTTGAAGGGGCGTGGCAGTTCAGTTAAACCATTCAGTGAAATTTTTGCATTTGCCTGCTACATTCAGTTTCTTGTTTCAAAGTAAGATTATTTCAGAGACCGAGATATTTCAGAGATATTCACTTAAAAGATTCTTAGACACTTTTTAAAAACACAGATTTAATTACGAATGAAAACCACTATCTGTTTCCATATCGAAATGTGTTAGATAAATATAAACTTGGTTAGTATTCAGTATTACAGCTAAGACCAAACGAACCGTGAAAAATCTCTAAGATGGATGTGAGCAAATACCTCTCAGGTCTACCTGAACTTGAAAGGTAAACAAAGTAATAGTTTGACAAGTTCTTACAATAACTTTTTGTAGCTCCACCCAATATTTTGCAATGAATTTTTAAAAATCTTTCTTTTTTTAATGTGTTTGTTTGTGTTCCTGAAAAATGCTTTATATTGCTCATTGTTCAATAAGATTAGCTTTTCCTCCCTTTTTTTGTATAGGGGTATAGCAAGCACACTTTGTTTGGATGATATAGAATATGCAAGAATGTGTTGCCCTGCTCTTCTTCTGCCGCTGAGAGCCCAAAGCTCCCCGGATCAAGTGGAAAAACCCAGGTGGTAGTGACATGGTTACCATCAGATCGGAAAATATGGCACCTCAGCAACCTTCCAGCATGGAGGAGCAGTCGGGGGAGCTATGTGAGCCTGAATCTGAGGAGGGAGAAAAACAAGGAACAGGACCCCCTTCTGATCAAGCTCATCCAGTTGGCTATGATGCTCCAGATGGAGGCTGGGGATGGGTGGTCCTAGTGGCTACTATCCTTGTCTTAGCTCTGACTCTGGCCTTCCCCTCCTGCATTGGCATCTTCTACTTAGATCTTCAGGAAGAATTTCAAGCCAGTAACAGTGAGACATCTTGGGTGCCATCGATAATGACGGCAGTTCTGCATGCCGGAGGTAAGGATGTTATAGAGAAGTCTGTTCTTTCTTCTCCACTAGCACAACCAAATGAAATTGCAAAAATAATGATAGTTTCAAACAGGTTTCCTCAACATACCACCTATCTTCCACTGGTCGGACAAACAAGAAGTCCCACCTCCAAACTTATGGCATTACCTGAGCCCAGGGTTTCCCAAACAAGGGTTTGTGAGCTAATAATTAATTATATTGAATGTCATATTAAAATAAACAAATGGAGCTGCACAGTTAATCAAAATAAAACAAAATATTGATATATTGTATCAAATTGCGATTGTCAAGTCAAAGGCTATTCTGCTTCTCACTAACTCCATTTCTGAGCTGTGAGTTTAATGTCCATTTGGGAACACAACATGTGCTAAGTTCACATTATTTACAACAGGAACATTTGCATAATTTCCAATGTTTTTGTGAACAGAACGTTACAGCATTTCACCAGTATTTCGCCAAAATAAAAACTCATGTATCTGCTAACATCTTAAAAGCTTGAAGGTTTGAACATTTGAAAGTGCATAATTCCAGACATAAATATTTGTATTGTAATTTGTGGTGTTAGGTGGTTGTTGTAAAGCGTGAACTAAGTATGAACACCCTTAAACGTGACTATTTCCTTTAGCAGCAGAGTCTTTGTTCTTTGTCTCTGGATGTCCCAGCAGTAGCAATATGAGACATTTTCAGACAGTAGCAATATATGATAAAATAATCATATATAATTTTCTGGCCAAGTCGTGCAGCACTATATTTCTAAATGATTTAAAAATAAAACACTAAAAACATTAGATATTTTATCTGTTTACTTGCATGTCATGCGGCCATTAACCAGCATCAGAGAACTGTAAACATGTGAATATGTTGTGAAATTATTATGGCTGTCAGTCGATCAAAATTTTTAATCTAATTAATTACATGGTGCGCCGATTAATTAATCTAATTTATCGCAAATAAAATTTGGCTGTGAAAATACTCACAAAAGATTATTTAAAGCTATTATTGTGTTAAATGAGAAAGTATCAAGTAGACATTACAAATAGTAACTTTAGAAATAAATATTTTATTTGATTCAACATAAAATTTATTACACATAAACGTTTAGGCTACAACGGCCTAACATAATATGGAACATAAAAGAAGATAATTTGAGAAACAATTTTGTTTTATCAGATGTTAAACAGGTAATTGTGCTGAATGCATAAGTGCCCAATTCATCCCCACTGTAAGAATGAAATTGTGGTCATTATTTGACATCTGATTTAAGCTGATAACAACTACATTACATAAGTCCAGTAGAGATGGTAATTAAAAGTCAGTGTTTGATTTACATGTTCACTGTGAATTTGGCTTTTTACTGGTAGTCATTGTAGCAGTCATAAAAGAGGAACAGCTTGATCCAACATTTATTACACACACTTCATTATACCTCTTAAATAGCCATACATCAATTACTTGTGAGAGTTGTGTGTTGACATTTCGCTTAAAGGGGTCATATGATGCTGCTAAAAAGAACATTATTTTGTGTATTTGGTGTAATGAAATGTGTTTATGCGGTTTAAAGTTAAAAAAACATATTATTTTCCACATACTGTACATTATTGTTTCTCCTCTATGCCCCGCCTTTTTGAAACGCGGCGTTATGCAAATCTTCTCACATCGTGACGTAGACATGTGGGGTGTGTTAGAACGAGCCGTTTTAGGTAGGTGTGGCTGACTCTTAACTTTTATAAAGAATATCTCTTTGGATTTGAGACTTTAGTCTTTGCAACTTTACAGATCTTCTTTATGCACCAAGAGCTTGTAACACTTCAAAGAGAAAGGAAAAATTGAAATCGCATCATATGACCCCTTTAACATATTTGAACAAGGCAGTTCATTGTTCTAGGGTGGTGTTTTGAGTAGCTGGTTGTTGAAAATGAGCTGTAGGAATATGGCATGTCATGCTGGGATTTTAGGAGTAAACCATCTCAGATTAAAGTTTTTTTTTTTACCGTATGTGTTTTTCTTGCAGGTCCTCTGTGTAGTGTTCTGGTGGAACGCTTTGGTTGCCGGGCGACAGTGATGTTTGGGGGAGTGCTGAGTGGTTTTGGGATGGCGGTCAGCTCTTTCTCACATACCATTGTTGATTTATACATCACCACTGGGGTCATCACAGGTCAGTAAGTCACCAGAGGAAGTGATAATGATATCTTGTTTGATCTGTAGATAAAAGAGCAACAGCAGTGATTACATAAACATTGTGATTCCATTCATCATCGTGATTATGTAAAGAGTTATCACTAAGCACTTTACCAGCTGACCTGACATGAATAAGAATATGAATACAGATATGAAGAGGTTGATTTCTTGAGCAATATCACACAAGAATCCTGTTGTGCTTATTATCAGCATGGCTGTTATTTAGCATTTAGCACAACAGCATTACTTTGAGTGTTCTATAAACAAACAGTTAATTAGACCACCCACAAAAAGTTTCAGATGTTAAAAATGTACGTACTGTAGCAACAAGCAGATTTATATGACCAGTAAAATTATTTTTTTGCAGCTTTATAACCTAATATTTCTTGAAAGACTTACTATTTATATTACTAATGTGTGAATGTGTTTCATTATATATTTAATGTGTTTTGATTTTATGCTTTGTGAGGCACTTTATGCTTTACTGCTAAAAGGTGCTACACTACTGGTCAAAAGTTTGGAAGATTTTTAAATCATTTTGAAAGAAGTCTCTTATGCTCACAAAAGCTAAACGGTAATATTGTAAAATATTATTACAATCTAAAAAAAAATCTTGGTTTAATCTTGAGTTGCCTTTTATTTTTGTATATTTTTATTATTTAAATAAACTAGAGCAAGCAAACATGTCATTAAAATGGTGAACATTTTGCAAACAAATAGTGACCAGTTACGGGACCTACAAAATACAGTTTCCATTATAAATTAATATCAAATTTACCCTAAAATCTTGATGTTAAAAAAAAAAAAGTTTTGTGAAATTGAAAGTGCACAGTGCATTTCCTAAAAATCCCGCTGCTCTTATCCCAAGTTTAAATCTGTCTCAGATCAGGAAATGAATGTTCTTTCCTGTCGCATCTCAACTGTCCTGCCAAAGTAAAGTCTCATAAAAATCATTTTAAAGTTAATTCAAAGACATTCCCAAACATTCTTGTCTTTTAAAGAAGAATCACTATGATATAGAATGAAATATGTGTATGATTGTGTAGCTATCAGTGAGGAGGTTTGTTCTCCTCTTTCTGGGCTCTTTCAACAGCATTACTTTGAGTGTTCTATAAACAAACAGTTAATTAGACCACCCACAAAAAGTTTCAGATGTTAAAAATGTACGTACTGTAGCAACAAGCAGATTTATATGACCAGTAAAATTATTTTTTTGCAGCTTTATAACCTAATATTTCTTGAAAGACTTACTATTTATATTACTAATGTGTGAATGTGTTTCATTATATATTTAATGTGTTTTGATTTTATGCTTTGTGAGGCACTTTATGCTTTACTGCTAAAAGGTGCTACACTACTGGTCAAAAGTTTGGAAGATTTTTAAATCATTTTGAAAGAAGTCTCTTATGCTCACAAAAGCTAAACGGTAATATTGTAAAATATTATTACAATCTAAAAAAAAATCTTGGTTTAATATATTTTTTAAAAATTATTAATTTGTATTTTTTTTGTTGACCCTCATCTACAGTTGGTTGAGTTGCCTTTTATTTTTGTATATTTTTATTATCTAAAATAAACTAGAGCAAGCAAACATGTCATTAAAATGGTGAACATTTTGCAAACAAATAGTGACCAGCTACGGGACCTACAAAATACAGTTTCCATTATAACTTAATATCAAATTTACCCTAAAATCTTGATGTTAAAAAAAAAAAAGTTTTGTGAAATTGAAAGTGCACAGTGCATTTCCTAAAAATCCCGCTGCTCTTATCCCAAGTTTAAATCTGTCTCAGATCAGGAAATGAATGTTCTTTCCTGTCGCATCTCAACTGTCCTGCCAAAGTAAAGTCTCATAAAAATCATTTTAAAGTTAATTCAAAGACATTCCCAAACATTCTTGTCTTTTAAAGAAGAATCACTATGATATAGAATGAAATATGTGTATGATTGTGTAGCTATCAGTGAGGAGGTTTGTGCCTGTGTTTCAGCAAAAAGAATGGAATGTCTGCTCCATTGTAACAGCACTAATCTGGATTTATGTGTTGGTCGGAGCGAAGGCTGTGTTCTCAATCTGGTCTTTGATCTTTCTTACACAGAAATGTCATTAGTTGAGCCAAGTGCTGCCTAGCACCTTGGAGTGCTACTAAGTACACGCTTTTGGTGTTCACCTGTATTCTAGAACGCCCCTTCACATTCATGCATGACTCATGTTTGGGTGGTTATTTTTAAAATAATGATGATCAAGCAGATTTGTATTAAATTTGAACGTATTTAGATCTAGTATTTTTATTTGGTTTTATAGATACAAAATAAAATGCTAATACCCCTGCACCTGTGTTCCAGGAATCCTTGTGGACCGTACTGACCAGTACACATATGTGTTCCTGGCCTGCAGCATCTCAGTGGCCTTATCAGCTCTGTTCCTTATGGTTTCCTTTTACTGGCTGGACTCCCGTGATGCAGCCCAGAAGAACAGTTCACCAGCGTCTGGGTCTCCAGCTAAGCCTGCAGTCAATTTACCCACGGACTGCCAGTACAGCAGTGTGCCTACAGATGGGGACAAGACAAATAAGCCATCATCAGAGGCAGAAAAAATCACAAATGTATGACCTGGATCAGAGTTATTTATGTCTTTGTAATCGTGATCCGTATCAAGTACAGAAATATGTTTCTTTGCCATTTGTGACCCTGGACCACAAAACCAGTCATAAGATTTATACATCATCTGAAAGCTGAATAAGCTTTCCATTGATGTATGGTTTGTTAGGATAAGACAATATTTGGCCGAGATACAACTATTTGAAAATCTGTAAAATCAAAATATTGAGAAAATCGCCTTTAAGGGGGGGAAGTCGTGGCCTAATGGTTAGAGAGTGTTGTCCAAATGAAGTTTTTAGCAATGCATATTACTAATCAAAAATACATTTTTTATATATTTACAGTAGGAACATGGAACATGATCTTTACTTAATATCCTAATGACTTTTGTCATAAAAGAAAAATCAATCATTTTGACCCATACAATGTATTTTTGGCTATTGCTACAAATATACCCCAGCGACTTAAGACTGGTTTTGTGGTCCAGGGTCACATTTATTAGTATCATAGAATGTGCTATTTATAACTATGTTATTTCAACATCAAACTCTGATAACAACTTTGTACGTTGTTATCTGACACTGGCTTTTGCAAACATCCTGGTCTCACATCACCGGTTCGCCTTATAGAGTATATCAGTGCCATGGAGCTACAGTGACATCCGTTAATGCAGTCCTTTGAATTCAAGTAAATATTATAAACCCTTCTTCATTTACTGATCTAAATGACCGTATGCTGAAGTTGTTTGCCCAGGAAATTAAGCTATTTCAAGTCAGGAAATATTGAGCACTGTGACAGATTTGATTCATCTCATGCTTGTAATATTGTTTCCTCATTTTTTGCCAGTTACACTACTGTTTGACAGTTTGAGGTTGATAAGATTTTTGAAAGAAGTCTCTTATGCTCACCAAGTCTGCTTTTATATGATTGAAAATACAGTAAAAACAGTAATGTTGTGAAACATTATTACAATTTTAAATAACTGTTTTCTAATGCCATAAATTTTAAAATGTAAATTATTCCTGTGATGGTAAAGCTGAATTTTTATCAGCCATTACTCCGGTATTCAGTGTCACATGATACTTAAGAAATAATCTGGTGCTCAGGAAACATTTATTATTATAAATGTTGAAAACAGTAATGCTGCTTAATATTCTTATGAAAACCAAAATACCTTTTTATTTTAATTTTGATGAATAGAAAGTTCAAAAGAACAGCATTTATTTGAAATAAACATTTTCAGTGTTTCGTTACTTTATAAATGTCTTTATCGACACTTTTAATTTAATGCATCCTTGCTGAATAAAAGTATTAATTTCTTGAAATATCTTACTGACCTAAACATTTGAACAGTAGTATACATCACACTGTGTTGTTTTATACACTTTTTGTGTCATAAGACTATGCACTGAAAGACCTGACCCTTAAGGAAGATTGTTGGTCTGATGTCTCTACACATTCAGTTCCCAAAGGGTTGGAAAGGTACTGTATAATAAATCAGTAGAAAATTGTTTTGCTATTATTGCACATAGGCTCTTAATGTTTTCTCAGTCCAAGTACAGACATTCTTTAACCAAGATATATTTAATATTCAGACTATATGTGCCCTTGGGTTGGTTGGTTGGTTTGTTTGTTTGTTAGGATTAGTACTGAATAAGATTGTATTTGAACTGAGGGTGCAGAGGGCCCATTAGTGTCATGAATTATTATTCACTGCTGAACAGAACAAGCGTCACATTTCACTTCGTGCTGATTTATACACTGTAGAAAAAAAATCCGTAAAATTTACGGTAAAAAAACGGCAGCTGTGGTTGCCGGAATTTTACCGTAAAAAATACGGTAGCAACGTTTTAGGTTTTACGGTTTTAACTTAAATTTACAGTTACATTACAAATTTACATTAACAGATATAATGTTAATATACCAACCTTATTGAAGTACTGAAATCTGTTTTGTGCCTTTGTAATACACTGATAACCACCAAATGCAGGTGGTGATGAGAAAGTCACATGATGAACCAAAGCCCATCACAAGCAGCTTTTAAATAATAACATATATAGAAGGTGCACAGTTTCATTCACACAAACACTAAACACCATCATGGTAACACACATGAAACTGAAATAATGCAATAAACATTCATTTAACAACATTAGGTGTAACACACAACCCTAATATACAAAACCGATAAGAAAAAACTAAGAAGAAACAGTTATTTCAACAAAAAAACATCAAATTTGAAATGTAACGCAGGGAATTGTGGGAATGTCAATTTACAGTTATTTACTGTAAATTATACGGTCTTTTTCACTTCCAAAAACGGTATACTACCGTAAAATTAGTGTCCAATACATGTAATGTCCAATACAGTTTTTCACTGTATAGAGTAGGGGAATTTATTGTTAACCATTCAACAGGTTTTTACTGTAGCATTTTTACAGTCTTTTACCGTTAAATTCAGAGTCATTTTTTACAGTGTATGTAAACTCCTCATGTAAACTCTTGCTGGTTGCCGTAGTTGCTCTGTTGTGTTGTTACTTTGCCAAAGCAAATGACCAGCTTATATAAGCGGAAAGGGCTATGATTACCTCCGAGAGAGTATCATTTATATAACAATGTATAATACAAAGTATTTACTACAATAAAAATTTATTTCTGTACTCAATTTAAATTTAATAATAAAGATGTAAGCAGACAAATGCTCTGTTTTATTATTATTTTGTTTTGTTTTCAATAAGCAATTATTAACAATAAGCAATTATGGTTTGGCTTATCTTAGCTGTCTAGGTAAACCCATCTTCATCTTTCTGGTTTATGTTTGCAGAAAAGTCCAACATTTTTGGTCATTCCACAAATTCGTTTAAAAAAATTGAAAACATATTCTATCAGACAAAGAATGTATTAAATGTATTTAAGTGTTAATAAATTGCATTCTTTTATTGCAAGCTATATGTAGCTATGCCTTGAAAAGTTTTCTCATAAAAAGAGAATAAATAAACGTACTATATTGCTATATATGTGTTTAGAAAATGCCTATAATGGTAGTAAATGCTGGAGTCAGCTTTTTTTATTGTTAAAATCCTTGTTTACACACTTGCTCACGAGTCACGAGTGAAACAAAGGGCTGCATATTTATGAAATCACCCGCATGATTGATGATATTCGCTAAACAGCGCTCTCTGCTGGCCACTTGAAGAACGCGCCAAACAGCGTCCACAGCTGGTGAGTCGACCAGCCGACGTAGCGTACACCGTCATGATCCGTCATACGCACAACATACAGTAGCAATATGAAATAAAAACGTTTTTTTATGCACACTACCTTTGTTTGCCGTTTTAAGCAAAATATGCGGTTATTAAATGTGTTTCCTAAATCGATTCTCATTATTCGTATGCGTAATGGAACTGAAAACCAGTTTTGACACCGCCCACAAGTGTGAAAGTGAAACCAAACGTGAACTTGCGACAAAATGCAACGAGAGAAGCTAATGGTAAGAAGACTTATATTGTGTATCTCTTTATATTGTTTAGCGCTTATCCTATATTTAAATGCACTAGAGAAGATTGATGCCTCTGAAAACATTGTAAACCAGCCTAAGCTTTGCTAGTCTTAGCTTGTAGCTTTAAATGGTTTTTCAATTGGTCACACTAAGAGACCAGCTTTCCCATCAGCTAAAACCCCTCTAAAACCAGCCAACAGACTAGTGTGAGCAGGTTTTGAAACCATTCTAGACTGGTTTATCTGATTCATCATTTTTATCTTTTCAGTTTTAAGATGACCTCAGAGGCTCACCCCATCTTTAGAACTGCAGCAGTGCATTTCTGCCTGTTGTGCTGTGATCTTGTCATCTGGGCTTGTGTATGGACGGCACTGCTGTGGCTGGATGGAGAGGGCAGTCTGGATCTATGGTGCCTGTGGGCTCTCAGGGCCATCAGCTGTGTTGTGCTTTATTCATTGAGCACAATTTTTGCTGACAGCAGCATTCAGCCTCTCCTGAAGCGCTGGGTAGCCCTACTGAGCTTCCTACCTCCAGTGTTTGACAGTATGCAGACAATGCTGCACGGTACCGTGAGAGGCTTCACTCCTGTTCCTGATCCTGGCATGGTGATCCTGAGCTTAGCTACATCTACCCTCATATATATGGTGTGGGAGATGGCCTTCCCACATGGTGGATCATCTAAGGGTACCAGAAACCAGAAGAAAGATGAAGAGGCCAAAGCACTCCTAATGAGGGTCATTCGATACTCCAGGCCTGACTATCTTCATCTAGGGGCTGCATTCCTCTTCCTCAGTCTGGCAGCACTGTGTGAGTGTTTCTCATGGTTGAGGAAACTATAATATTGTCTGAATTCTTGATTTTAAATCCAAAACCTGATTTCAGTGCATCTTTTATCTACATAGAAGAAACTAGATCCAGAGTAATACAAAATAAAGTTGTTGTTTTTTTAATAGTTGAGACATTCATCCCATACTGCATTGGCAAAGTTATTGACATATTGAGTGGAAAGTACCAGCACACCAATTTCTCATGGGCTATTGGACTCATGGCACTGTGCTCACTTGGAAGGTCAGTGTAACATCACTGCCATGCAAACATCTTAAAAACGAATGCCGCCTTGTACAAACTGGTTTTGTTTTTGGAATTAATTGTTCATTTGTGTCTTTAAGTTCTATGTTCGGTGGTATGCGCGGCGGGATGTTCATGTGTAGCCTCAGCAGACTCAACAAAAGAATACGACACATGCTGTTCCAGAACCTCATGAAGCAGGAGATAAGCTTCTTTGAAGAAAACAAATCAGGTACCTGTCCCTTCACTTCACTTGAAGTTTAGCGCTAATTGTCTTTAAGTAAACATTTTCCAGAGAAATAAAAATTCTCTTTATCTATTTTCTAAATGCATGTTTTAGATGTCATTGTGAACAGTTCAGTCATGTTTAATATTTTTTTAAATGTCAAAACTGGATCTTCCGGTGAAAACGACCGACTTCTCCATTAATTTTTTCAGCTTAAACCCCATCCCTGCAAGCTCGCATTCATCTGCCTCCACTTTTGAGTGCAATACTCAAAATCCAATCAAGTTGTTCAACAAAACAAAACAAAGAAAACGCTTCTTGTGTTTTTACCGCAGTATAATTGAATAGGCTCTTCTGAGGACTTGTGGAATCGACTCTTTATCCCCAGCTATTGTTCAACAAAACAAAACAAAGAAAACGCTTCTTGTGTTTTTACAGCAGTATAATTGAATAGGCTCTTCTGAGGACTTGTGGAATCGACTCTTTATCCCCAGCTGCCTCAGAATCAACCAATTTTTTGTATGTTTTCAAATAGCAAGTGCCACAAGAGTCACTAAGTTTTTTACCATTCCAAAAAAGTAAAACACTTTAAAAATTCATACATAAAATGACTGAAGATCCTCAGAAGGTTAAAAACACATCTTGCGAGACTGCATTCCGCTGCATATTTGAGTATGATTTTGAAAGTAGACAAAGCTACTAAATAGTGCATATGTGATAATATATTATTTAAAATCATGCCTCAGAAACAAAATTTTCTCTCTTACAGGTAGTCTTACATCACGTTTGATCTCTGACACTGATAAAATGGGACGCTCTGTGGCCATGAATGTGAATGTGTTACTGCGGAGTTTGGTGAAGACATGTGGCATGCTGTTCTTTATGCTGCGTCTATCCTGGCAGTTAACCCTCCTCACCTGCATCGAAATGCCACTTCTTGCTTTCATTCAGAATTCATACAACAACATCTCCCAGGTTAGTAAACCTTCTCATGTTGGTTTCCTTATTACTTTCACACAGCTTCATAAAGCTGTGCGTTGGCCTCTCCTGAAAACTTTTTTCAACAAAAAAAAAAAAAAAAAAACACTTGGGGGTACAACCGTAATGAATTCATAGCGTCTCACCTTTCTTATCAGACAATAGCCAAAGAGCTTCAGGACTGTAATGCAGAGACTACAGAGTTGGCATCGTCTGTCATTGGGTCAATGAAGACTGTGCGCAGTTTTAAGGCAGAGCATCAGGAGCAGCAGCGATATGAACAGACTCTCAACCGAAAGCTCCAGATTCTGAGGCGTAAAGGCATATACAGTGCCATCCATCTCTTAATACGCAGGGTAAATCATATACAGTCCTGATTTGCATGCACCGGTCTCCAAAATAGAAATTGTGTTCTATTTCATTGATTCTTCTTTCATTGCATTGTAGTTCATTACAGTAGGCTTGAAGGTAGCAATGCTGTTCCAAGGCCGAAATCTCATCTCCTCTGGACAGCTAAGCAGCGGCAGCCTCCTTGCATTTGTGTTCTATCAGAAGGACATGGTGACCAACATGAAGGTATGGCTGGCAAGTAGAATTTTACAGTAATATGACTCTTCATTTAGAGAGACTAAACTCTGTCCATCATTATATTCTCAGCATCTTGTATATATCTACGGAGACATGCTGAATACTGTGGGATCAGCAGTGAAGGTGTTCCAGCTGCTTGACAGGAAGCCACAGATGAGAGAGGCAGGTGATTTGGCCCCAGAGAAGGTTGAGGGAAGACTAACCTTTGAAAAGGTCACCTTTTCCTACCACTCCCGCCCTAATGAAAAAGCACTTAAGGTAGGCTTTGGTTAATAGTGCAAAAGCAGATCAGAGAACTAATGGAATTTGCATGGACTCATTGTTGAATTGGTGCAGTCTGTTACATTGGAACTGAGTCCAGGGAAGCTGACGGCATTGGTAGGACCCTCTGGTGGTGGGAAGACCTCTTGTGTCTGCTTGCTGCAGAGGTTCTATGAGCCACAGGAGGGTGAGGTGTTACTGGATGAAGAACCTCTGCACCACTACCAACACCAGTACTTGCATAAAAAGGCAAGGAATGATACACCAGCATTTATAACCATTTAACTTGAGGAGAGATGTGCAAACAACCAATTCTGTTGGATGGTTTGGTGAAACGAGTAGTAGTTTGTAAATTGATACATCATTCTCTTTCATTTGGCTTAGGTGGCAATGGTATCCCAGGATCCTGTGCTTTTCTCTGGCTCTGTGAGATATAATATTGAATACGGTTTAAAGGACTGTCCACTCGAAAGAGTAAAAGAAGCTGCTCTGAAAGCCAATGCACACAACTTCATATGCAAATTGGAACAAGGATACGACACAGGTAGATAAAACTAGGCAGATTGTCAGATAATCGATATGGTACCGAAATATTGTGCATTCCCATAAATAACATAAAAACTCTATAAACGAGTAGGTTAAATCTGGAAGCTTTCTCTGTAGATGTTGGCGAGTGTGGTGGCCAGCTGTCCGCAGGGCAGAAGCAGTGCATTGCCATAGCCAGAGCTCTGATAAGGAACCCACAGATTCTCATCTTGGATGAGGCCACCAGCCACATGGACTGCAGCACACAACAAGCTGTACGGACTCCTCTGGAATTAATACTAAAATCCTAATATCTTAATAAACAGCTGCATGTCATTTTTAAGCTGCTGTAACATGATAAATTCTGAGGTTCTCAGTATCTATTCATGATTTTGTTGTCCAGGTTCAAGATGTACTCAATAACATAACGGATCAGACAGTACTGGTGATAGCTCATCGTTTGGAGACTGTAGAGAAAGCAGACCACATTATCTTCATGGAGGGAGGTGAAGTCGTGGAGCAGGGAACACACCAGCAGCTCATGGCCAAAGAAGGAAGATACTATCGGCTCAGAGAAAAGCTTTTCAATCTGGAGACACAACCAGCGGACTAAAGTATCAAATATGTGGATTTATTTTACAGAAACTTTAGTACACACTCACAGACTGCATTTACCCACATTCTATTGTGGGGTAAATACTTAGTTTTGATGAATTATATGCTTCAGGACAAGTGTAGACCTGAGTTTTTAAAATGTTTTTTTCCTCTGTACTTTTCTCCATACCTCTGTTTATATAGACAATGTTTTATTGATTATGGAATAAGTGATGATGAATGGGACACACAAAAAAGAAAGCATGGGATTTGTATCCTAAAAGTAAAACAGTATGGAATAACAACCTCTACTGTATTAAAAAATATATGCAATAAAGAATTATGATGGTGTACTTCAATCAGAGAATGACCAGTGGATTTGCCCTCAGCTGCAGAAAAATGCGGAACAGGATTTCAGAGTTCTTATTCGTCTTCATTGTGCCACCAAGAGCTTCTTGATTCTGAGCATCCTGAAGGTCTTCATAGAGACTGACAATAGAAAAAACAATTATATTGTATGTGATTTAAGCAAAACTGTCTGATACACGTGAATCGATACTAATCACAGTGTAAAAGTGTAATAAACAGATAAATTGAAGGAAATCAGATCTACCTCAACATGCCGTACGGCTTCAATCAAGCTCTGTGCCTTTAGCTGTTTTGTATGAACACATTTCACAGCCGCGTCTCTGAGCAAGACCTGTTGAAAATGTCATGATCTGTAAATTAGATTCAATTGTAAGTCCATGTTCGAAAAATGGAAATACTTTATTATAAAAGTACCTGAAGGCGCCTTAGAATGGCATGATGCAGTCCACACACCGCTGCCACAGATGAACTTTCCACCCGAATCTCCAAGACTTCAAGAGGTCCATCAGAACAGAAATCTCCCAGTGTTACCTTGAGGAAAGACATGGGTAACTCATTCTAAATTACAGACTTTATGATCATAAATAAATAATCAGTAGTATAAAGTCAGCACCTCTTTGACCAGAAGCTTGACAGAGCATCCATCTGGACTGTAGGCACAAACCACTGGACTTTGTACCGACATTTGTCCTCTCTCCTCAGGTGATACCAACCAGTTTAGCACAGACATGCATCTTTCTGTACTGCTGGTTGCTGAGAGGTGCAGTTTGGTATTTAGAAGCTGTGATGATACCCTGACCATCACTGTGATGGGTCCTGACTTGGTAGTAGTATCAGAATCTCTGGTTATAGCTCCTCTGGAACGCAGGAAGGTTTGGATGCCATCAGTGACAGTGTTGTGTCTGATATTACCATTAGAAAATGATCCATCTAGCCTTAAAGCATCAAGCCAGTCAACTGTTAAAGTACTCAAAGGTGCACTGATGGAGCCCATCTCTGTTAGGAGCTGGGAAACACCAGGAGAAGATGCTTCAGGACTAAACAGAGCAGAAAGGGAGAAGACAAGAGAACAGTAGACTTTCACTGGCAGAGACAGCCCGCCAGTGCTTTCAAGGGGAATGGTTACATCCAGTTTCTGACCAGAATCCAGTTTCATGAATGGGAATGAGTATGTCCCAGATGAGCCTTCCATATTTGGACCCTTGGATAATGGATGGACCTGAATGCACAAAGTCCAGCCATGTTCCAATGTACATCCACTTGAATTTTCAAGCACACATGTGAGAGTCAAAGAGTCTCTTTGGAGCAACGAGCTCCATCTAGCTACACCACAACAGCTGATTGGACGCTTGGTGCCCATATTACACACCTTTTCATTCCCATGGTTGTCCAACATTAGGCTGCAAACATTTATGACTTGATTAAGATGTTTGAGAGACTCATTTTTCTCCTGAAGCTTGTGTTTCAAGGATTCCGCCCTGCAGAAGAAAAAAAAGGGTAAATGACGTGAAAATATTTTTCTGGCCGTTTTAAATGTAAAAAAACAAAATAAAATAAATTCATAAAAACAATGATTTTTTCCCCAAGAACAACTATGATTATAAGATAAACTAAAATTTTAATAAATCAAAATAAACACAAAAAGTGACATTCAGCTTTTGCCGCCGGAAAACCAGTAGTCTTTTCAATGATGAAGTATAAAACAGACCTCTCCCAGATGTTTGCGATGGAAGCCAGAAGGTCTTTCACTCTCTGGCCTGCCAGAGATGAGGGCAACCTGGGAACATTTTCAGATCCTTGAGGAAGGTTCACGCGAAGCAGTCTTCCACTCAAAGATACTGCCAAAAGCTGCACAGATCCTTAAAATTCGAAAACAAACACTTTGTGTTAGTGACTTAAAATACTGCAAAAGCCCGGTAAACAGCATAGAGATGTATCATAATTCATGTTATGTACCTGTGGGGTTAGTATATGGCCCAGCAAGTGCTATAGCCCTGCATACACCAAGACTGTCAGAGGTCAGAGCTTGCAGTTGGGACTCAGTTCCTGTTGCTTCTGATGAAGATGTTGTGGTGAGCTGAAGAGCGTGTAGGTCATTGAGAGAGCTGTAGTACAGCCGCTTATCATCAACACAGGCACACAGCACTGGTCCTCGTACACTATGCTCATTGAAGCCTATAAAAAGTGAATTTACAGATTACCAAAACTAATCTAAGTTATTAAAAAATATATTCAAAATGAGAATGAGTACAGTAATTTTGATATTTTAAGGGATATAGAGTCAAAAATGTCAGGATGATACATCTGTCCTGATATCAAAATGAAGGGGAAAAAAAGCTTCATTAAAAAATAAAATTATTCTAAACAGAAAATCTCAAGTAGTCTGGTATAATGTTTTACTATTATTTCTTATATAAATATTTTAATAAAAACTGCTTCACTGCTTAGCAATTTTTGGTCTGCCAAATCAAGGCAACATTAGGTCAGGTTGTAAAATGTCATGTGGTTTAATTCTCCAAAACCGTATTCATATTTATTAATAATACATGTAATGGATTTTTAAAATACCTTGAAAATATATATTTTAAAACTTTTTTGAAAGTAATTATTAATGTACACGCATATGTATTCAAAACAAGGAAAAACTTCATTACTTTTTTTTTGATGATCACACCACATGACATCTTTTCAGTCATTAAACTGAAACTTTTCCTGAAAATGGTAGAAAGGTTTTACAAACCATATGAGACCAGTGTGAAAACGAAAAGAGTACATCTCCGATAAATTGGCTCATGTTTATTAGATTTTAAAAATATTTTTCCTTATCTTTATTGTGGACATTCTTGTATATCATTGACTCTCAAATCAAATAAAGACTAGGGCAATGGCAAATGTATGTGTAATGAAAGCACTTTAATTCAGTCTTACTATAATCTGCCTTTTTTCCTTCCATGCTTGCTTGTTTACTTCTGACAATTAGAAGTTTGCCTCTTTGACCAACTGCAACAAGACACTGAGGTCCGTGTTCTCCAGAAATGCAGGTTCCAATAAATACGACTGGCTGCTCTAAGCTCTGGAGGACTCTGACTGGAGATCTCTGCTCTCCTGTAGGACCAGCCAGGGTGGGGACGAGCAAAGGAAAGCAGCAAATACGTCCATCAGGTAAACCACACAGAATGACTGGAGAATTGACTAAAGAGGCATCCACTCCAAATAAAAGCCTGAAAAGATGGGGCTCAAGATGGGGACGGAGGTCAGATTGGTCAGTGCTGACTGATGTGGATCCTTCGGGGTAGATACAAGTTAATACTGGAGGTGAACTCACACTTTTTTCTTTGTCTGTTAAGTTTAAACAGCATGTGTTTAGAGTTACAACCTGGAAACATGCAAGTTTATGAAGGGGTCTGGATCCAGGCTCTTCGTAGAGATCAAAACTCCAGACAGACTTGTGAAGGCTAAGAGTCACAAGGATCTTCTCAACTATGGTGAACGCTTGTAGGCTGGCATTTTTCAGGACAATTGAATCATCTGGCACAGTATACTGCACACTGTCAGGACTTTTGTTCACCCGGACAGAAGAACTAGGAGGGAAAAGGCATGGGAAACTAAAATCACAAAACCAAAAATTCACCATTAAAGTGACTCTAGATATTGGCATATCTATGCCACTAGAAATAATCTAAAGACCCAATGAAATTGCTTGATGAATAGTTTTCTTTCCTGAGATGGTGCATTCCCTGATAGCACACATACATCACGGAGACGTCTATTTGACGTCTGCAAGAGGTTTTTTTTTATTTTATTTTTTTAGAGTGTTTGCTCATGTGCAATACATGTATAGGAGGTTTGCTATCAGATGTCAAATAGACGTTTAGATGTCTTTAAGATGTTTATGATTTAGAATGGACGTAAAACTGACATCTTAAAGACGTTTATCAGAAGGTTGTAAACAGCAGATGCTTTCCAGATGAAGAGATCTTTAACAGATGTCTTGCAGATGTACCTGTACTATCTGGGATTTATGGTCAAATTTCCAATGGAAAGAAAGAAATGTCCTTATAGCAACTCAGCTAGGAGACTTCATATTATGACTGTATTTAGTTTATTTAGTAAAACAAAACGTGAATTCAACAAGTAATATTAATCATTGAATTTAATTGCTAATTACTAAGCACCGCCCCTTGGTTACAGTTGCTAACAAGTTCAGAATTTTCATATTTAAATGCATTCGATTGGACAAAAAATTGTGTAGTGCAACATAAATCATCAGTATTGTTGGTCTGTTTTCCAGTAAATACGTACGTTTATTTGCTGTAATTAAATTACACACACGTACATACATACATATTTAATAGCAAGTGATAATTTATCACGGAAACAGTAATCTGTATGTAATCTATATATTACTAAGTTACCTGAGCTGTGGTGGTAAAGGGGTGCAGTAAAGCCCACCGTTCGCGCAAAGTGCATAAAGTCGATGTTTATCGTCACTTAATGCCAAATTTATCACTGAGGCTTC
This sequence comes from Sinocyclocheilus rhinocerous, assembly GCF_001515625.1. Taxonomy (NCBI): domain Eukaryota; kingdom Metazoa; phylum Chordata; class Actinopteri; order Cypriniformes; family Cyprinidae; genus Sinocyclocheilus; species Sinocyclocheilus rhinocerous. Next base: position 124,310 of record NW_015662005.1, on the reverse strand, counting down.
AAACAGCATCACGGTCTGAAAAACAACACGTATTAAGTGAGAATGGGGCCAGAAAAGTAGTATAGTTGAACACAAAAGTGAGAACAAACGTCCACTTGCCGTGACTCTCCTCTCCTGGATATTGAATATGAGCACATCTCGGTCTCCGCGGGTCAAGAAAAGATTCACACCGTCCTGAATAACGCGCACTGAGTGTGACTGACAGTCACTGAACTCAGATAAATACTCCACACTGCACCTCACCGCGTCCATTATCAGATTCCGCCTGTTTTACTTTCTCCTCTGAGTGAAAGTCAACTTAAAAGACGTTTTCTGTTAGGATAATAATAGTAATGCGATTTAACTAACGTTACATAAAACAGAAATGTTAGTGACTGTCCCTAACTTGTTTCATGTTCCCGCCGCCTCTACAGTGACCAATGAGGGCCAATATTCGTCCTTCTTCTTCTTCTTTTAGGATTTAATGGCGGTTGGCAAACCAACTTAAAAGGTGCATTCCCGCCACCTACTGGAAAGGAGTGTGAAGCGCACAATGAATAGGAACTTTAGAAACAAGAGCTATCTTAACAAAAAAAACAAACAAAAAAAGTTTTAAACCAAAACCGGTATACTACATCCTATTAATCAGTCCTGTTTCTTTTAAATAAATAACTAGTGATGGTAGGTACCCACACGAAATTGACCAGAAGTCCATACTGTCTTATTCTAAAAAGACTCTGCAAATATTCTTCCTTCTTCTGCCTGTCCGTTTTAGTAGACTGCCATCTACCGGTATTACGAGATGATCGGTTTCCGAGATTTTCGGTTTCAGTGGGCGGAGCAAATATGAATATTCATGAGTTTCACTGACATGCGCGTGGAACCAGGTGGAACTGAGTACAACAGCTGAAATAAACTTGTATTTGTGGACTAATCGTTTTTCATCTATGCTGTAATTGTTCTTAAACTGTTAGGCTTAGGCTATATTTACAAAATGACTAGGAATCTAAGACCACACACAAGCATGAAAGTGTTCATTTGTTCATGTTCACCAACTGCATTTAGGCTATCAGATAAAAAATATTGAAAAACATTAATATTGTGAAATAATTTTACAATTTAAAATATAGTTTTTTTCCCCCCCTGTGATGTCAGATCTCAACTTCTCTTCAGTGTCTCATGATCCTTCAGAGATCATTCTAATATGCTGATTTGCTGCACAAGAAACATTTCTGATTATCACCGTTGAAAATGGTTGGAGGATTAGGATTCCTTGATGAATAGAAAGTTCAGAAGAACAGCATTTATTTGAAATTTAAAATTTTTTTTTTTTACATTATAAATGTCATTACTGTCATTTTTATTAAATTAATGCATCTTTGAAGAACAAAAGTATACATTTCTTAAACAAACAAACAAACAAAAAATCATAGTAATCCCAAACTTTTGAATGGTAATGTCAAAAGCCAGAATCAAGTTAAGAAATTTCTTTTTTCCCCCTGCTTTATTATGTCATATTTTTATACAGCAGATTCTATAAGGACGTTAACATCACACTTTCTTGTCTCGTTGTCTTGTTTTGGTGCATAAATCTATTTTGTTGTAACAAGGATTCAATAGTGATTCATGCTCAAATTCAGGAAAACTTTATTAATAGCATCCTCCATGACTATAATTTTCCTGGATTTTGAGTGTGAATCACTATTGAATTCATATTTTTAAAACCAAAATGCCACTGTCTCACATAATATCAAACATCCACACCAACACACATTTTACCAACATCTTATCACAAGCTAATCAAGGCAATAATCCAATATTTATTCCACTTTATTTTTTATAATTACAGGCCCTTTTTATTTATTTATTTATTTATTTATTTATGTATGTAGTCATTTAGCAGATGCTTTACACATAACAAAAAGAAAACAAGTAGAATAGAAAAAGAATAGAGAAAGCTAGTGTTAGTGGCCTTTAAAAAAACAAAAAAACAAGCAGTTGGAAAACGATTAGAGAGTGCAAGTGTTAGAGGGTCAACTTAACAAATAGATAAAATAGAATTAGAATAGAGAGTGCTAGAGTTATAGAGGGTCAAATAAAGATGCAAGGGATGTGTTTTTAGCGGTTTCTTGTAGATGGCTAAGGATTCGAATTGAGTTGGGCAGGTCATTCCTAAATAATTGAAATGGTAGTTGGATCTGCGCTACTATTGGAAACCTGTAGCTGTATCTACACCTTTATTTTGACTTTTATTTAATCACCTTTATTTGACCCTCTAACTCTAGCACTTTCTATTCTATTTTAAGAATTGTACAGTAAGAAAGTTATTTTAACTAACCAGGAAATTAACGTTCTTAGAATTGACAAGACAGTTGACCAGCGGATCTAAATATTCATAATTAATTATAACTAGTTATGATTAATTATTCATATTTCCTCATGAGCTGATTCGTTACAATATATATATATATATATATATAAAAGATATATTGATAGCAGCGTCTCTATTAGCTGTTGAGGTTGTGTCACCAAGTTTCAAATAATCAGTTGTAGGAATCAAAACTAGCGAACGAATCATTCTACGGAGTCCGTTCTTTTCAACGAATCTTTTCAATGTTATACATATCTATGATCAAAACGGTATGAAAGCGATCGCGATTCAGTCTTAAAGAGTCGAACAGCTCTCTGACACTCTGAGTCGTTTGGAGCAGTAATGTTTTATTAAACTCAATAAAAGTGGCACTTTGTAATATATCTATAATTAGCTACTTTCTCCAAACAACAGCTTTCAAATTTTGTGTATGTATGTACATATGTAGTTAGAAGTAAATATAGCTACATGTCTGATAGGCTGTCCATGGGTGTGTCAGTGATGTAGGGAAGGATTTTCGACAGGCTGGTTTTAAAATACAAAAAATAATAATATCTATTGCAATTGTTTAAACATTAAGAATGTTGTGTACACAAATTCATATAAAAATTTTAAATGAAGTGATTTTAGTGTGTTTTCATCTAGATCAGTGATCCTCAAATCTGGCTCGCGAGATCCACTTTACTGCAGAGTTTAGCTCTAACCCTAATCAAACACACCTGAGTTTGCTAATCAATAGGCTTGTTTGAGATGCGCCTCGCCTCGCCTGAAATGTAGGCGAGAGTAGGCGTCTGCAGTGAGGGGAGGAGTGAAATAAGCGCAGGCAAGACGGACAGTTCTGACCTCTCGAAGTGAAACAGATACCAACGAGATCAAAGACAGATATCGCGTTCTCACTCATGTGCTGTGCTGCTGATTAACATGATATAATAGGCTTGTTTGAGATGCGCCTCGCCTCGCCTGAAATGTAGGCGAGAGTAGGCGGCTGCAGTGAGGGGAGGAGTGAAATAAGCGCAGACAGACAGTTCTGACC